>NW_026646526.1:0-105204 GCF_949987535.1 Balaenoptera acutorostrata | reverse complement strand
GGGCTCGGTTTAGGGTACGGGTTAGGATTAGGGTACGCGTTAGTGTTAGGGTAGGTGTTAGGGTTAGGGTACGCGATAGGGTGAGGTTAGTTATTAAACCTATCCCACTCTCTAGATACCCCTTAGTACGTAAAGGAATATTATTTGGGGGTCCAGCCATGGAGAAGAGTTTAGACACTAGGAGAAGATAAGGAACACACCCATTATCAAGAAATCACATTAGGATTCTCTTTTTAACCTGTTCCTTAAAACACTAGTGCTTAGGAAATCTATTGGAGGCAGAAGCAGTCAAGGGTAGCTAGGGTTAGGGTTAGGGTTAGGGTGAGGGTTAGGGTATGGCTTAGGGTACGGGTTCGGGGAGGGGTTCGGGTAGGGCGTAGGGTATGGGTTAGGGTTAGGGTTAGGGTTAGTGTTAGGGTTAGGGCTCGGTTTAGGGTACGGGTTAGGATTAGGGTACGCGTTAGGGTTAGGGTAGGGGTTATGGTTAGGGTACGCGTTAGGGTGGGGTTAGTTTTTAAACCTATCACACTCTCTAGATACCCCTTAGCACGTAAAGGACTATTATTTGGGGGTCCAGCCATGGAGAAGAGTTTAGACACGAGGAGAAGATAAGGAACACACCCATTATCAAGAAATCACAATGTGATTCTCTTTTTAAACTGTTCCTTAAAACACTAGTGCTTAGGAAATCTATTGGAGGCAGAAGCAGTCAAGGGTAGCTTAGGGTTAGGGTTAGGGTTAGGGTGAGGGTTAGGGTACGGCTTACGATACGGGTTCGGGGAGGGGTTCGGGTAGGGCGTAGGGTATGGGTTAGGGTTAGGGTTAGGGCTAGTGTTAGGGTTAGGGCTCGGTTTAGGGTACGGGTTAGGATTAGGGTATGCGTTAGGGTTAAGGTAGGGGTTAGGGTTAGGATACGCGTTAGGGTGAGGGTAGTTATTAAACCTATCCCACTCTCTAGATACCCCTTAGCACGTAAAGGAATATTATTTGCGGGTCCAGCCATGGAGAAGAGTTTAGACACGAGGAGAAGATAAGGAACACACCCATTATCAAGAAATCACATTAGGATTCTCTTTTAAACCTGTTCCTTAAATCACTAGTGCTTAGGAAATCTATTGGAGGCAGAAGCCGTCAAGGGTAGCTTAGGGTTAGGGTTAGGGTTAGGGTGAGGGTTAGGGTACGGCTTAGGGTACGGGTTCGGGGAGGGGTTCGGGTAGGGCGTTGGGTATGGGTTAGAGTTAGGGTTAGGGTTAGTGTTAGGGTTAGGGCTCGGTTTAGGGTACGGGTTAGGATTAGGGTACGCGTTAGTGTTAGGGTAGGGGTTAGGGTTAGGGTACACTTTAGGGTGAGGGTAGTTATTAAACCTATCCCACTCTCTAGATACCCCTTAGCACGTAAAGGAATATTATTTGGAGGTCCAGCCATGGAGAAGGGTTTAGACACTAGGAGAAGATAAGGAACACACCCATTATCATGAAATCACAATATGATTCTCTTTTTAAACTGTTCCTTAAAACACTAGTGGTTAGGAAATCTATTGGAGGCAGAAGCAGTCAAGGGTAGCTTAGGGTTAGGGTTAGGGTTAGGGTGAGGGTTAGGGTACGGCTTAGGGTACGGGTTCAGGGAGGGTTTCGGGTAGGGCGTAGGGTATGGGTTAGGGTTAGGGTTAGGGTTAGTGTTAGAGTTAGGGCTCGGTTTAGGGTACGGGTTAGGATTAGGGTACTCGTTAGGGTTAGGGTAGCGGTTAGGGTTAGGGTACGCATTAGGGTGAGGGTAGTTATTAAACCTATCACACTCTCTAGATACCCCTTAGCACGTAAAGGAATATTATTTGGGGGTCCAGCCATGGAGAAGAGTTTAGACACTAGGAGAAGATAAGGAACACACCCATTATCACGAAATCACATTAGGATTCTCTTTTTAACCTGTTCCTTAAAACACTAGTGCTTAGGAAATCTATTGGAGGCAGAAGCAGTCAAGGGTAGATTAGGGTTAGGGTTAGGGTTAGGGTGAGGGTTAGGGTACGGCTTAGGATACGGGTTCGGGGAGGGGTTCGGGTAGGGCGTAGGGTATGGTTTAGGGTTAGGGTTAGGGCTAGTGTTAGGGTTAGGGCTCGGTTTAGGGTACGGGTTAGGATTAGGGTACACGTTAGGGTTCGGGTAGGGGTTAGGGTTAGGGTACGCGTTAGGGTGAGGGTAGTTATTAAACCTATCCCACTCTCTAGATACCCCTTAGCACGTAAAGGAATATTATTTGGGGGTCCAGCCATGGAGAAGAGTTTAGACACGAGGAGAAGATAAGGAACACACCCATTCTCAAGAAATCACATTAGGATTCTCTTTTTAACCTGTTCCTTAAAACACTAGTGCTTAGGAAATCTATTGGAGGCAGAAGCCGTCAAGGGTAGCTTAGGGTTAGGGTTAGGGTTAGGGTGAGGGTTAGGGTACGGTTTAGGGTACGGGTTCAGGCAGGGGTTCGGGTAGGGCGTAGGGTATGGGTTAGGGTTAAGGTTAGAGTTAGTGTCAGGGTTAGGGCTCGGTTTAGGGTACGGGTTAGGATTAGGGTACGCGCTAGGGTTAGGGTAGGTGTTAGGGTTAGGGTACGCGTTAGGGTGAGGGTAGTTATTAAACCTATCACACTCTCTAGATACCCCTTAGCACATAAAGGAATATTATTTGGGGGTCCAGCCATGGAGAAGAGTTTAGACACGAGGAGAAGAAAAGGAACACACCCATTATCAAGAAATCACATTAGGATTCTCTTTTTAACATGTTCCTTAAAACACTAGTGCTTAGGAAATCTATTGGAGGCAGAAGCCGTCAAGGGTAGCTTAGGGTTAGGGTTAGGGTTAGGGTGAGGGTTAGGGTATGGCTTAGGGTACGGGTTCGGGGAGGGGTTCGGGTAGGCCGTAGGGTATGGGTTAGGGTTAGGGTTAGGGCTAGTGTTAGGGTTAGGGCTCGGTTTAGGGTACAGGTTAGGATTAGGGTACGCGTTAGGGTTAGGGTAGGGGTTAGGGTTAGTGTACGCGTTAGGGTGAGGGTAGTTATTAAACCTATCCCACTCTCTAGATACCCCTTAGCACGTACAGGAATATTATTGGGGGTCCAGCCATGGAGAAGAGTTTAGACACTAGGAGAAGATAAGGAACACACCCATTATCACGAAATCACATTAGGATTCTCTTTTTAACCTGTTCCTTAAAACACTAGTGCTTAGGAAATCTATTGGAGGCAGAAGCAATCAAGGGTAGCTTAGGGTTAGGGTTAGGGCTAGTGTTAGGGTTAGGGCTCGGTTTAGGGTACGGGTTAGGATTAGGGTACGCGTTAGTGTTAGGGTAGGTGTTAGGGTTAGGGTACGCGATAGGGTGAGGTTAGTTATTAAACCTATCCCACTCTCTAGATACCCCTTAGTACGTAAAGGAATATTATTTGGGGGTCCAGCCATGGAGAAGAGTTTAGACACTAGGAGAAGATAAGGAACACACCCATTATCAAGAAATCACATTAGGATTCTCTTTTTAACCTCTTCCTTAAAACACTAGTGCTTAGGAAATCTATTGGAGGCAGAAGCAGTCAAGGGTAGCTTAGGGTTAGGGTTAGGGTTAGGGTGAGGGTTAGGGTATGGCTTAGGGTACGGGTTCGGGGAGGGGTTCGGGTAGGGCGTAGGGTATGGGTTAGGGTTAGGGTTAGGGTTAGTGTTAGGGTTAGGGCTCGGTTTAGGGTACGGGTTAGGATTAGGGTACGCGTTAGGGTTAGGGTAGGGGTTATGGTTAGGGTACGCGTTAGGGTGGGGTTAGTTTTTAAACCTATCACACTCTCTAGATACCCCTTAGCACGTAAAGGACTATTATTTGGGGGTCCAGCCATGGAGAAGAGTTTAGACACGAGGAGAAGATAAGGAACACACCCATTATCAAGAAATCACAATGTGATTCTCTTTTTAAACTGTTCCTTAAAACACTAGTGCTTAGGAAATCTATTGGAGGCAGAAGCAGTCAAGGGTAGCTTAGGGTTAGGGTTAGGGTTAGGGTGAGGGTTAGGGTACGGCTTACGATACGGGTTCGGGGAGGGGTTCGGGTAGGGCGTAGGGTATGGGTTAGGGTTAGGGTTAGGGCTAGTGTTAGGGTTAGGGCTCGGTTTAGGGTACGGGTTAGGATTAGGGTATGCGTTAGGGTTAAGGTAGGGGTTAGGGTTAGGATACGCGTTAGGGTGAGGGTAGTTATTAAACCTATCCCACTCTCTAGATACCCCTTAGCACGTAAAGGAATATTATTTGCGGGTCCAGCCATGGAGAAGAGTTTAGACACGAGGAGAAGATAAGGAACACACCCATTATCAAGAAATCACATTAGGATTCTCTTTGAAACCTGTTCCTTAAATCACTAGTGCTTAGGAAATCTATTGGAGGCAGAAGCCGTCAAGGGTAGCTTAGGGTTAGGGTTAGGGTTAGGGTGAGGGTTAGGGTACGGCTTAGGGTACGGGTTCGGGGAGGGGTTCGGGTAGGGCGTTGGGTATGGGTTAGAGTTAGGGTTAGGGTTAGTGTTAGGGTTAGGGCTCGGTTTAGGGTACGGGTTAGGATTAGGGTACGCGTTAGTGTTAGGGTAGGGGTTAGGGTTAGGGTACACTTTAGGGTGAGGGTAGTTATTAAACCTATCCCACTCTCTAGATACCCCTTAGCACGTAAAGGAATATTATTTGGAGGTCCAGCCATGGAGAAGGGTTTAGACACTAGGAGAAGATAAGGAACACACCCATTATCATGAATCACAATATGATTCTCTTTTTAAACTGTTCCTTAAAACACTAGTGGTTAGGAAATCTATTGGAGGCAGAAGCAGTCAAGGGTAGCTTAGGGTTAGGGTTAGGGTTAGGGTGAGGGTTAGGGTACGGCTTAGGGTACGGGTTCAGGGAGGGTTTCGGGTAGGGCGTAGGGTATGGTTAGGGTTAGGGTTAGGGTTAGTGTTAGAGTCAGGGCTCGGTTTAGGGTACGGGTTAGGATTAGGGTACTCGTTAGGGTTAGGGTAGCGGTTAGGGTTAGGGTACGCATTAGGGTGAGGGTAGTTATTAAACCTATCACACTCTCTAGATACCCCTTAGCACGTAAAGGAATATTATTTGGGGGTCCAGCCATGGAGAAGAGTTTAGACACTAGGAGAAGATAAGGAACACACCCATTATCACGAAATCACATTAGGATTCTCTTTTTAACCTGTTCCTTAAAACACTAGTGCTTAGGAAATCTATTGGAGGCAGAAGCAGTCAAGGGTAGATTAGGGTTAGGGTTAGGGTTAGGGTGAGGGTTAGGGTACGGCTTAGGATACGGGTTCGGGGAGGGGTTCGGGTAGGGCGTAGGGTATGGTTTAGGGTTAGGGTTAGGGCTCGGTTTAGGGTACGGGTTAGGATTAGGGTACACGTTAGGGTTCGGGTAGGGGTTAGGGTTAGGGTACGCGTTAGGGTGAGGGTAGTTATTAAACCTATCACACTCTCTAGATACCCCTTAGCACGTAAAGGAATATTATTTGGGGTCCAGCCATGGAGAAGAGTTTAGACACGAGGAGAAGATAAGGAACACACCCATTATCAAGAAATCACATTAGCATTCTCTTTTTAACCTGTTCCTTAAAACACTAGTGCTTAGGAAATCTATTGGAGGCAGAAGCCGTCAAGGGTAGCTTAGGGTTAGGGTTAGGGTTAGGGTGAGGGGTTAGGGTACGGTTTAGGGTACGGGTTCAGGCAGGGGTTCGGGTAGGGCGTAGGGTATGGGTTAGGGTTAAGGTTAGAGTTAGTGTTAGGGTTAGGGCTCGGTTTAGGGTACGGGTTAGGATTAGGGTACGCGCTAGGGTTAGGGTAGGTGTTAGGGTTAGGGTACGCGTTAGGGTGAGGGTAGTTATTAAACTATCACACTCTCTAGATACCCCTTAGCACATAAAGGAATATTATTTGGGGGTCCAGCCATGGAGAAGAGTTTAGACACGAGGAGAAGAAAAGGAACACACCCATTATCACGAAATCACATTAGGATTCTCTTTTTAACCTGTTCCTTAAAACACTAGTGCTTAGGAAATCTATTGGAGGCAGAAGCAATCGCTTAGGGTTAGGGGTTAGGGCTAGTGTTAGGGTTAGGGCTCGGTTTAGGGTACAGGTTAGGATTAGGGTACGCGTTAGGGTTAGGGTAGGGGTTAGGGTTAGTGTACGCGTTAGGGTGAGGGTAGTTATTAAACCTATCCCACTCTCTAGATACCCCTTAGCACGTTCAGGAATATTATTGGGGGTCCAGCCATGGAGAAGAGTTTAGACACTAGGAGAAGATAAGGAACACACCCATTATCACGAAATCACATTAGGATTCTCTTTTTAACCTGTTCCTTAAAACACTAGTGCTTAGGAAATCTATTGGAGGCAGAAGCAATCAAGGGTAGCTTAGGGTTAGGGTTAGGGCTAGTGTTAGGGTTAGGGCTCGGTTTAGGGTACGGGTTAGGATTAGGGTACGCGTTAGTGTTAGGGTAGGTGTTAGGGTTAAGGTACGTGATAGGGTGAGGTTAGTTATTAAACCTATCCCACTCTCTAGATAACCCTTAGTACGTAAAGGAATATTATTTGGGGGTCCAGCCATGGAGAAGAGTTTAGACACTAGGAGAAGATAAGGAACACACCCATTATCAAGAAATCACATTAGGATTCTCTTTTTAACCTCTTCCTTAAAACACTAGTGCTTAGGAAATCTATTGGAGGCAGAAGCAGTCAAGGGTAGCTTAGGGTTAGGGTTAGGGTTAGGGTAGGGTGAGGGTTAGGGTATGGCTTAGGGTACGGGTTCGGGGAGGGGTTCGGGTAGGGCGTAGGGTATGGGTTAGGGTTAGGGTTAGGGTTAGTGTTAGGGTTAGGGCTCGGTTTAGGGTACGGGTTAGGATTAGGGTACGCGTTAGGGTTAGGGTAGGGGTTATGGTTAGGGTACGCGTTAGGGTGGGGTTAGTTTTTAAACCTATCACACTCTCTAGATACCCCTTAGCACATAAAGGACTATTATTTGGGGGTCCAGCCATGGAGAAGAGTTTAGACACGAGGAGAAGATAAGGAACACACCCATTATCAAGAAATCACAATGTGATTCTCTTTTTAAACTGTTCCTTAAAACACTAGTGCTTAGGAAATCTATTGGAGGCAGAAGCAGTCAAGGGTAGCTTAGGGTTAGGGTTAGGGTTAGGGTGAGGGTTAGGGTACGGCTTACGATACGGGTTCGGGGAGGGGTTCGGGTAGGGCGTAGGGTATGGGTTAGGGTTAGGGTTAGGGCTAGTGTTAGGGTTAGGGCTCGGTTTAGGGTACGGGTTAGGATTAGGGTATGCGTTAGGGTTAAGGTAGGGGTTAGGGTTAGGATACGCGTTAGGGTGAGGGTAGTTATTAAACCTATCCCACTCTCTAGATACCCCTTAGCACGTAAAGGAATATTATTTGCGGGTCCAGCCATGGAGAAGAGTTTAGACACGAGGAGAAGATAAGGAACACACCCATTATCAAGAAATCACATTAGGATTCTCTTTGAAACCTGTTCCTTAAATCACTAGTGCTTAGGAAATCTATTGGAGGCAGAAGCCGTCAAGGGTAGCTTAGGGTTAGGGTTAGGGTTAGGGTGAGGGTTAGGGTACGGCTTAGGGTACGGGTTCGGGGAGGGGTTCGGGTAGGGCGTTGGGTATGGGTTAGAGTTAGGGTTAGGGTTAGTGTTAGGGTTAGGGCTCGGTTTAGGGTACGGGTTAGGATTAGGGTACGCGTTAGTGTTAGGGTAGGGGTTAGGGTTAGGGTACACTTTAGGGTGAGGGTAGTTATTAAACCTATCCCACTCTCTAGATACCCCTTAGCACGTAAAGGAATATTATTTGGAGGTCCAGCCATGGAGAAGGGTTTAGACACTAGGAGAAGATAAGGAACACACCCATTATCATGAAATCACAATATGATTCTCTTTTTAAACTGTTCCTTAAAACACTAGTGGTTAGGAAATCTATTGGAGGCAGAAGCAGTCAAGGGTAGCTTAGGGTTAGGGTTAGGGTTAGGGTGAGGGTTAGGGTACGGCTTAGGGTACGGGTTCAGGGAGGGTTTCGGGTAGGGCGTAGGGTATGGGTTAGGGTTAGGGTTAGGGTTAGTGTTAGAGTTAGGGCTCGGTTTAGGGTACGGGTTAGGATTAAGGTACGCGTTAGGGTTAGGGTAGGGGATATGGTTAGGGTACGCGTTAGGGTGGGGGTAGTTATTAAACCTATCACACTCTCTGGATACCCCTTAGCACGTAAAGGACTATTATTTGGGGGTCCAGCCATGGAGAAGAGTTTAGACACGAGTAGAAGATAAGGAACACACCCATTATCAAGAAATCACAATGTGATTCTCTTTTTAAACTGTTCCTTAAAACACTAGTGCTTAGGAAATCTATTGGAGGCAGAAGCAGTCAAGGGTAGCTTAGGGTTAGGGTTAGGGTGAGGGTTAGGGTACGGCTTAGGGTACGGGTTCGGGGAGGGGTTCGGGTAGGCCGTAGGGTATGGGTTAGGGTTAGGGTTAGGGTTAGTGTTAGGGTTAGGGCTCGGTTTAGGGTACGGGTTAGGATTAGGGTACGCGTTAGTGTTAGGGTAGTGGTTAGGGTTAGGGTACGCTTTAGGGTGAGGGTAGTTATTAAACCTATCCCACTCTCTAGATACCCCTTAGCACGTAAAGGAATATTATTTGGGGGTCCAGCCATGGAGAAGGGTTTAGACACTAGGAGAAGATAAGGAACACACCCATTATCAAGAAATCACAATATGATTCTCTTTTTAAACTGTTCCTTAAAATACTAGTGGTTAGGAAATCTATTGGAGGCAGAAGCAGTCAAGGGTAGCTTAGGGTTAGGGTTAGGGTTAGGGTGAGGGTTAGGGTACGGCTTAGGGTACGGGTTCGGGGAGGGTTTCGGGTAGGGCGTAGGGTATGTGTTAGGGTTAGGGTTAGGGTTAGTGTTAGGGTTAGGGCTCGGTTTAGGGTACGGGTTAGGATTAGGGTACTCGATAGGGTTAGGGTAGCGGTTAGGGTTAGGGTACGCGTTAGGGTGAGGGTAGTTATTAAACCTATCACACTCTCTAGATACCCCTTAGCTCATAAAGGAATATTATTTGGGGGTCCAGCCATGGAGAAGAGTTTAGACACTAGGAGAAGATAAGGAACACACCCATTATCACGAAATCACATTAGTATTCTCTTTTTAACCTGTTCCTTAAAACACTACTGCTTAGGAAATCTATTGGAGGCAGAAGCAGTCAAGGGTAGCTTAGGGTTAGGGTTAGGGTTAGGGTGAGGGTTAGGGTATGGCTTAGGGTACGGGTTCGGGGAGGGGTTTGGGTAGGGCGTAGGGTATGGGTTAGGGTTAGGGTTAGGGTTAGTGTTAGGGTTAGGTCTCGGTTTAGGGTATGGGTTAGGATTAGGGTACGCGTTAGGGTTAGGGTAGGGGTTAGGGTTAGGGTACGCGTTAGGGTGGGGGTAGTTATTAAACCTATCACACTCTCTAGATACCCCTTAGCACGTAAAGGAATATTATTTGGGGGTCCAGCCATGGAGAAGAGTTTAGACACTAGGAGAAGATAAGGAACACACCCATTATCACGAAATCACATTAGGATTCTCTTTTTAACCTGTTCCTTAAAACACTATTGCTTAGGAAATCTATTGGAGGCAGAAGCCGTCAAGGGTAGCTTAGGGTTAGGGTTAGGGTTAGGGTGAGGGTTAGGGTACGGCTTAGGGTACGGGTTCGGGGAGGGGTTCGGGTAGGGCGTAGTGTATGGGTTAGGGTTAGGGTTAGGGTTAGTGTTAGGGTTAGGGCTCGGTTTAGGGTACGGGTTAGGATTAGGGTACGCGTTAGTGTTAGGGTAGGTGTTAGGGTTAGGGTACGCGATAGGGTGAGGTTAGTTATTAAACCTATCCCACTCTCTAGATACCCCTTAGTACGTAAAGGAATATTATTTGGGGGTCCAGCCATGGAGAAGAGTTTAGACACTAGGAGAAGATAAGGAACACACCCATTATCAAGAAATCACATTAGGATTCTCTTTTTAACCTCTTCCTTAAAACACTACTGCTTAGGAAATCTATTGGAGGCAGAAGCAGTCAAGGGTAGCTTAGGGTTAGGTTTAGGGTTAGGCTGAGGGTTAGGGTATGGCTTAGGGTACGGGTTCGGGGAGGGGTTCGGGTAGGGCGTAGGGTATGGGTTAGGGTTAGGGTTAGGGTTAGTGTTAGGGTTAGGGCTCGGTTTAGGGTACGGGTTAGGATTAGGGTACGCGTTAGGGTTAGGGTAGGGGTTATGGTTAGGGTACGCGTTAGGGTGGGGTTAGTTTTTAAACCTATCACACTCTCTAGATACCCCTTAGCACGTAAAGGACTATTATTTGGGGGTCCAGCCATGGAGAAGAGTTTAGACACGAGGAGAAGATAAGGAACACACCCATTATCAAGAAATCACAATGTGATTCTCTTTTTAAACTGTTCCTTAAAACACTAGTGCTTAGGAAATCTATTGGAGGCAGAAGCAGTCAAGGGTAGCTTAGGGTTAGGGTTAGGGTTAGGGTGAGGGTTAGGGTACGGCTTACGATACGGGTTCGGGGAGGGTTTCGGGTAGGGCGTAGGGTATGGGTTAGGGTTAGGTTTAGGGTTAGTGTTAGGGTTAGGGCTCGGTTTAGGGTAAGGGTTAGGATTAGGGTACGCGTTAGGGTTATGGTAGGGGTTAGGGTTAGGGTACACTTTAGGGTGAGGGTAGTTATTAAACCTATCCCACTCTCTAGATACCCCTTAGCACGTAAAGGAATATTATTTGGGGGTCCAGCCATGGAGAAGGGTTTAGACACTAGGAGAAGATAAGGAACACACCCATTATCATGAAATCACAATATGATTCTCTTTTTAAACTGTTCCTTAAAACACTAGTGGTTAGGAAATCTATTGGAGGCAGAAGCAGTCAAGGGTAGCTTAGGGTTAGGGTTAGGGTTAGGGTGAGGGTTAGGGTACGGCTTAGGGTACGGGTTCAGGGAGGGTTTCGGGTAGGGCGTAGGGTATGGGTTAGGGTTAGGGTTAGGGTTAGTGTTAGAGTTAGGGCTCGGTTTAGGGTACGGGTTAGGATTAGGGTACTCGTTAGGGTTAGGGTAGCGGTTAGGGTTAGGGTACGCATTAGGGTGAGGGTAGTTATTAAACCTATCACACTCTCTAGATACCCCTTAGCACGTAAAGGAATATTATTTGGGGGTCCAGCCATGGAGAAGAGTTTAGACACTAGGAGAAGATAAGGAACACACCCATTATCACGAAATCACATTAGGATTCTCTTTTTAACCTGTTCCTTAAAACACTAGTGCTTAGGAAATCTATTGGAGGCAGAAGCAGTCAAGGGTAGATTAGGGTTAGGGTTAGGGTTAGGGTGAGGGTTAGGGTACGGCTTAGGATACGGGTTCGGGGAGGGGTTCGGGTAGGGCGTAGGGTATGGTTTAGGGTTAGGGTTAGGGCTAGTGTTAGGGTTAGGGCTCGGTTTAGGGTACGGGTTAGGATTAGGGTACACGTTAGGGTTCGGGTAGGGGTTAGGGTTAGGGTACGCGTTAGGGTGAGGGTAGTTATTAAACCTATCCCACTCTCTAGATACCCCTTAGCACGTAAAGGAATATTATTTGGGGGTCCAGCCATGGAGAAGAGTTTAGACACGAGGAGAAGATAAGGAACACACCCATTCTCAAGAAATCACATTAGGATTCTCTTTTTAACCTGTTCCTTAAAACACTAGTGCTTAGGAAATCTATTGGAGGCAGAAGCCGTCAAGGGTAGCTTAGGGTTAGGGTTAGGGTTAGGGTGAGGGTTAGGGTATGGCTTAGGGTACGGGTTCGGGGAGGGGTTCGGGTAGGCCGTAGGGTATGGGTTAGGGTTAGGGTTAGGGCTAGTGTTAGGGTTAAGGCTCGGTTTAGGGTACAGGTTAGGATTAGGGTACGCGTTAGGGTTAGGGTAGGGGTTAGGGTTAGTGTACGCGTTAGGGTGAGGGTAGTTATTAAACCTATCCCACTCTCTAGATACCCCTTAGCACGTACAGGAATATTATTGGGGGTCCAGCCATGGAGAAGAGTTTAGACACTAGGAGAAGATAAGGAACACACCCATTATCACGAAATCACATTAGGATTCTCTTTTTAACCTGTTCCTTAAAACACTAGTGCTTAGGAAATCTATTGGAGGCAGAAGCAATCAAGGGTAGCTTAGGGTTAGGGTTAGGGCTAGTGTTAGGGTTAGGGCTCGGTTTAGGGTACGGTTTAGGATTAGGGTACGCGTTAGTGTTAGGGTAGGTGTTAGGGTTAGGGTACGCGATAGGGTGAGGTTAGTTATTAAACCTATCCCACTCTCTAGATACCCCTTAGTACGTAAAGGAATATTATTTGGGGGTCCAGCCATGGAGAAGAGTTTAGACACTAGGAGAAGATAAGGAACACACCCATTATCAAGAAATCACATTAGGATTCTCTTTTTAACCTCTTCCTTAAAACACTAGTGCTTAGGAAATCTATTGGAGGCAGAAGCAGTCAAGGGTAGCTTAGGGTTAGGGTTAGGGTTAGGGTGAGGGTTAGGGTATGGCTTAGGGTACGGGTTCGGGGAGGGGTTCGGGTAGGGCGTAGGGTATGGGTTAGGGTTAGGGTTAGGGTTAGTGTTAGGGTTAGGGCTCGGTTTAGGGTATGGGTTAGGATTAGGGTACGCGTTAGGGTTAGGGTAGGGGTTATGGTTAGGGTACGCGTTAGGGTGGGGTTAGTTTTTAAACCTATCACACTCTCTAGATACCCCTTAGCACGTAAAGGACTATTATTTGGGGGTCCAGCCATGGAGAAGAGTTTAGACACGAGGAGAAGATAAGGAACACACCCATTATCAAGAAATCACAATGTGATTCTCTTTTTAAACTGTTCCTTAAAACACTAGTGCTTAGGAAATCTATTGGAGGCAGAAGCAGTCAAGGGTAGCTTAGGGTTAGGGTTAGGGTTAGGGTGAGGGTTAGGGTACGGCTTACGATACGGGTTCGGGGAGGGGTTCGGGTAGGGCGTAGGGTATGGGTTAGGGTTAGGGTTAGGGCTAGTGTTAGGGTTAGGGCTCGGTTTAGGGTACGGGTTAGGATTAGGGTATGCGTTAGGGTTAAGGTAGGGGTTAGGGTTAGGATACGCGTTAGGGTGAGGGTAGTTATTAAACCTATCCCACTCTCTAGATACCCCTTAGCACGTAAAGGAATATTATTTGCGGGTCCAGCCATGGAGAAGAGTTTAGACACGAGGAGAAGATAAGGAACACACCCATTATCAAGAAATCACATTAGGATTCTCTTTTAAACCTGTTCCTTAAATCACTAGTGCTTAGGAAATCTATTGGAGGCAGAAGCCGTCAAGGGTAGCTTAGGGTTAGGGTTAGGGTTAGGGTGAGGGTTAGGGTACGGCTTAGGGTACGGGTTCGGGGAGGGGTTCGGGTAGGGCGTTGGGTATGGGTTAGAGTTAGGGTTAGGGTTAGTGTTAGGGTTAGGGCTCGGTTTAGGGTACGGGTTAGGATTAGGGTACGCGTTAGTGTTAGGGTAGGGGTTAGGGTTAGGGTACACTTTAGGGTGAGGGTAGTTATTAAACCTATCCCACTCTCTAGATACCCCTTAGCACGTAAAGGAATATTATTTGGAGGTCCAGCCATGGAGAAGGGTTTAGACACTAGGAGAAGATAAGGAACACACCCATTATCATGAAATCACAATATGATTCTCTTTTTAAACTGTTCCTTAAAACACTAGTGGTTAGGAAATCTATTGGAGGCAGAAGCAGTCAAGGGTAGCTTAGGGTTAGGGTTAGGGTTAGGGTGAGGGTTAGGGTACGGCTTAGGGTACGGGTTCAGGGAGGGTTTCGGGTAGGGCGTAGGGTATGGGTTAGGGTTAGGGTTAGGGTTAGTGTTAGAGTTAGGGCTCGGTTTAGGGTACGGGTTAGGATTAGGGTACTCGTTAGGGTTAGGGTAGCGGTTAGGGTTAGGGTACGCATTAGGGTGAGGGTAGTTATTAAACCTATCACACTCTCTAGATACCCCTTAGCACGTAAAGGAATATTATTTGGGGGTCCAGCCATGGAGAAGAGTTTAGACACTAGGAGAAGATAAGGAACACACCCATTATCACGAAATCACATTAGGATTCTCTTTTTAACCTGTTCCTTAAAACACTAGTGCTTAGGAAATCTATTGGAGGCAGAAGCAGTCAAGGGTAGATTAGGGTTAGGGTTAGGGTTAGGGTGAGGGTTAGGGTACGGCTTAGGATACGGGTTCGGGGAGGGGTTCGGGTAGGGCGTAGGGTATGGTTTAGGGTTAGGGTTAGGGCTAGTGTTAGGGTTAGGGCTCGGTTTAGGGTACGGGTTAGGATTAGGGTACGCGTTAGGGTTAGGGTAGGGGTTATGGTTAGGGTACGCGTTAGGGTGGGGTTAGTTTTTAAACCTATCACACTCTCTAGATACCCCTTAGCACGTAAAGGACTATTATTTGGGGGTCCAGCCATGGAGAAGAGTTTAGACACGAGGAGAAGATAAGGAACACACCCATTATCAAGAAATCACAATGTGATTCTCTTTTTAAACTGTTCCTTAAAACACTAGTGCTTAGGAAATCTATTGGAGGCAGAAGCCGTCAAGGGTAGCTTAGGGTTAGGGTTAGGGTTAGGGTGAGGGTTAGGGTACGGCTTACGATACGGGTTCGGGGAGGGGTTCGGGTAGGGCGTAGGGTATGGGTTAGGGTTAGGGTTAGGGCTAGTGTTAGGGTTAGGGCTCGGTTTAGGGTACGGGTTAGGATTAGGGTATGCGTTAGGGTTAAGGTAGGGGTTAGGGTTAGGATACGCGTTAGGGTGAGGGTAGTTATTAAACCTATCCCACTCTCTAGATACCCCTTAGCACGTAAAGGAATATTATTTGCGGGTCCAGCCATGGAGAAGAGTTTAGACACGAGGAGAAGATAAGGAACACACCCATTATCAAGAAATCACATTAGGATTCTCTTTTAAACCTGTTCCTTAAATCACTAGTGCTTAGGAAATCTATTGGAGGCAGAAGCCGTCAAGGGTAGCTTAGGGTTAGGGTTAGGGTTAGGGTGAGGGTTAGGGTACGGCTTAGGGTACGGGTTCGGGGAGGGGTTCGGGTAGGGCGTTGGGTATGGGTTAGAGTTAGGGTTAGGGTTAGTGTTAGGGTTAGGGCTCGGTTTAGGGTACGGGTTAGGATTAGGGTACGCGTTAGTGTTAGGGTAGGGGTTAGGGTTAGGGTACACTTTAGGGTGAGGGTAGTTATTAAACCTATCCCACTCTCTAGATACCCCTTAGCACGTAAAGGAATATTATTTGGAGGTCCAGCCTTGGAGAAGGGTTTAGACACTAGGAGAAGATAAGGAACACACCCATTATCATGAAATCACAATATGATTCTCTTTTTAAACTGTTCCTTAAAACACTAGTGGTTAGGAAATCTATTGGAGGCAGAAGCAGTCAAGGGTAGCTTAGGGTTAGGGTTAGGGTTAGGGTGAGGGTTAGGGTACGGCTTAGGGTACGGGTTCAGGGAGGGTTTCGGGTAGGGCGTAGGGTATGGGTTAGGGTTAGGGTTAGGGTTAGTGTTAGAGTTAGGGCTCGGTTTAGGGTACGGGTTAGGATTAGGGTACTCGTTAGGGTTAGGGTAGCGGTTAGGGTTAGGGTACGCATTAGGGTGAGGGTAGTTATTAAACCTATCACACTCTCTAGATACCCCTTAGCACGTAAAGGAATATTATTTGGGGGTCCAGCCATGGAGAAGAGTTTAGACACTAGGAGAAGATAAGGAACACACCCATTATCACGAAATCACATTAGGATTCTCTTTTTAACCTGTTCCTTAAAACACTAGTGCTTAGGAAATCTATTGGAGGCAGAAGCAGTCAAGGGTAGATTAGGGTTAGGGTTAGGGTTAGGGTGAGGGTTAGGGTACGGCTTAGGATACGGGTTCGGGGAGGGGTTCGGGTAGGGCGTAGGGTATGGTTTAGGGTTAGGGTTAGGGCTAGTGTTAGGGTTAGGGCTCGGTTTAGGGTACGGGTTAGGATTAGGGTACACGTTAGGGTTCGGGTAGGGGTTAGGGTTAGGGTACGCGTTAGGGTGAGGGTAGTTATTAAACCTATCCCACTCTCTAGATACCCCTTAGCACGTAAAGGAATATTATTTGGGGGTCCAGCCATGGAGAAGAGTTTAGACACGAGGAGAAGATAAGGAACACACCCATTCTCAAGAAATCACATTAGGATTCTCTTTTTAACCTGTTCCTTAAAACACTAGTGCTTAGGAAATCTATTGGAGGCAGAAGCCGTCAAGGGTAGCTTAGGGTTAGGGTTAGGGTTAGGGTGAGGGTTAGGGTACGGTTTAGGGTACGGGTTCAGGCAGGGGTTCGGGTAGGGCGTAGGGTATGGGTTAGGGTTAAGGTTAGAGTTAGTGTCAGGGTTAGGGCTCGGTTTAGGGTACGGGTTAGGATTAGGGTACGCGCTAGGGTTAGGGTAGGTGTTAGGGTTAGGGTACGCGTTAGGGTGAGGGTAGTTATTAAACCTATCACACTCTCTAGATACCCCTTAGCACATAAAGGAATATTATTTGGGGGTCCAGCCATGGAGAAGAGTTTAGACACGAGGAGAAGAAAAGGAACACACCCATTATCAAGAAATCACATTAGGATTCTCTTTTTAACATGTTCCTTAAAACACTAGTGCTTAGGAAATCTATTGGAGGCAGAAGCCGTCAAGGGTAGCTTAGGGTTAGGGTTAGGGTTAGGGTGAGGGTTAGGGTATGGCTTAGGGTACGGGTTCGGGGAGGGGTTCGGGTAGGCCGTAGGGTATGGGTTAGGGTTAGGGTTAGGGCTAGTGTTAGGGTTAGGGCTCGGTTTAGGGTACAGGTTAGGATTAGGGTACGCGTTAGGGTTAGGGTAGGGGTTAGGGTTAGTGTACGCGTTAGGGTGAGGGTAGTTATTAAACCTATCCCACTCTCTAGATACCCCTTAGCACGTACAGGAATATTATTGGGGGTCCAGCCATGGAGAAGAGTTTAGACACTAGGAGAAGATAAGGAACACACCCATTATCACGAAATCACATTAGGATTCTCTTTTTAACCTGTTCCTTAAAACACTAGTGCTTAGGAAATCTATTGGAGGCAGAAGCAATCAAGGGTAGCTTAGGGTTAGGGTTAGGGCTAGTGTTAGGGTTAGGGCTCGGTTTAGGGTACGGGTTAGGATTAGGGTACGCGTTAGTGTTAGGGTAGGTGTTAGGGTTAGGGTACGCGATAGGGTGAGGTTAGTTATTAAACCTATCCCACTCTCTAGATACCCCTTAGTACGTAAAGGAATATTATTTGGGGGTCCAGCCATGGAGAAGAGTTTAGACACTAGGAGAAGATAAGGAACACACCCATTATCAAGAAATCACATTAGGATTCTCTTTTTAACCTCTTCCTTAAAACACTAGTGCTTAGGAAATCTATTGGAGGCAGAAGCAGTCAAGGGTAGCTTAGGGTTAGGGTTAGGGTTAGGGTGAGGGTTAGGGTATGGCTTAGGGTACGGGTTCGGGGAGGGGTTCGGGTAGGGCGTAGGGTATGGGTTAGGGTTAGGGTTAGGGTTAGTGTTAGGGTTAGGGCTCGGTTTAGGGTACGGGTTAGGATTAGGGTACGCGTTAGGGTTAGGGTAGGGGTTATGGTTAGGGTACGCGTTAGGGTGGGGTTAGTTTTTAAACCTATCACACTCTCTAGATACCCCTTAGCACGTAAAGGACTATTATTTGGGGGTCCAGCCATGGAGAAGAGTTTAGACACGAGGAGAAGATAAGGAACACACCCATTATCAAGAAATCACAATGTGATTCTCTTTTTAAACTGTTCCTTAAAACACTAGTGCTTAGGAAATCTATTGGAGGCAGAAGCAGTCAAGGGTAGCTTAGGGTTAGGGTTAGGGTTAGGGTGAGGGTTAGGGTACGGCTTACGATACGGGTTCGGGGAGGGGTTCGGGTAGGGCGTAGGGTATGGGTTAGGGTTAGGGTTAGGGCTAGTGTTAGGGTTAGGGCTCGGTTTAGGGTACGGGTTAGGATTAGGGTATGCGTTAGGGTTAAGGTAGGGGTTAGGGTTAGGATACGCGTTAGGGTGAGGGTAGTTATTAAACCTATCCCACTCTCTAGATACCCCTTAGCACGTAAAGGAATATTATTTGCGGGTCCAGCCATGGAGAAGAGTTTAGACACGAGGAGAAGATAAGGAACACACCCATTATCAAGAAATCACATTAGGATTCTCTTTGAAACCTGTTCCTTAAATCACTAGTGCTTAGGAAATCTATTGGAGGCAGAAGCCGTCAAGGGTAGCTTAGGGTTAGGGTTAGGGTTAGGGTGAGGGTTAGGGTACGGCTTAGGGTACGGGTTCGGGGAGGGGTTCGGGTAGGGCGTTGGGTATGGGTTAGAGTTAGGGTTAGGGTTAGTGTTAGGGTTAGGGCTCGGTTTAGGGTACGGGTTAGGATTAGGGTACGCGTTAGTGTTAGGGTAGGGGTTAGGGTTAGGGTACACTTTAGGGTGAGGGTAGTTATTAAACCTATCCCACTCTCTAGATACCCCTTAGCACGTAAAGGAATATTATTTGGAGGTCCAGCCATGGAGAAGGGTTTAGACACTAGGAGAAGATAAGGAACACACCCATTATCATGAAATCACAATATGATTCTCTTTTTAAACTGTTCCTTAAAACACTAGTGGTTAGGAAATCTATTGGAGGCAGAAGCCGTCAAGGGTAGCTTAGGGTTAGGGTTAGGGTTAGGGTGAGGGTTAGGGTACGGCTTAGGGTACGGGTTCAGGGAGGGTTTCGGGTAGGGCGTAGGGTATGGGTTAGGGTTAGGGTTAGGGTTAGTGTTAGAGTTAGGGCTCGGTTTAGGGTACGGGTTAGGATTAAGGTACGCGTTAGGGTTAGGGTAGGGGATATGGTTAGGGTACGCGTTAGGGTGGGGGTAGTTATTAAACCTATCACACTCTCTGGATACCCCTTAGCACGTAAAGGACTATTATTTGGGGGTCCAGCCATGGAGAAGAGTTTAGACACGAGTAGAAGATAAGGAACACACCCATTATCAAGAAATCACAATGTGATTCTCTTTTTAAACTGTTCCTTAAAACACTAGTGCTTAGGAAATCTATTGGAGGCAGAAGCAGTCAAGGGTAGCTTAGGGTTAGGGTTAGGGTGAGGGTTAGGGTACGGCTTAGGGTACGGGTTCGGGGAGGGGTTCGGGTAGGCCGTAGGGTATGGGTTAGGGTTAGGGTTAGGGTTAGTGTTAGGGTTAGGGCTCGGTTTAGGGTACGGGTTAGGATTAGGGTACGCGTTAGTGTTAGGGTAGTGGTTAGGGTTAGGGTACGCTTTAGGGTGAGGGTAGTTATTAAACCTATCCCACTCTCTAGATACCCCTTAGCACGTAAAGGAATATTATTTGGGGGTCCAGCCATGGAGAAGGGTTTAGACACTAGGAGAAGATAAGGAACACACCCATTATCAAGAAATCACAATATGATTCTCTTTTTAAACTGTTCCTTAAAATACTAGTGGTTAGGAAATCTATTGGAGGCAGAAGCCGTCAAGGGTAGCTTAGGGTTAGGGTTAGGGTTAGGGTGAGGGTTAGGGTACGGCTTAGGGTACGGGTTCGGGGAGGGTTTCGGGTAGGGCGTAGGGTATGTGTTAGGGTTAGGGTTAGGGTTAGTGTTAGGGTTAGGGCTCGGTTTAGGGTACGGGTTAGGATTAGGGTACTCGATAGGGTTAGGGTAGCGGTTAGGGTTAGGGTACGCGTTAGGGTGAGGGTAGTTATTAAACCTATCACACTCTCTAGATACCCCTTAGCTCATAAAGGAATATTATTTGGGGGTCCAGCCATGGAGAAGAGTTTAGACACTAGGAGAAGATAAGGAACACACCCATTATCACGAAATCACATTAGTATTCTCTTTTTAACCTGTTCCTTAAAACACTACTGCTTAGGAAATCTATTGGAGGCAGAAGCAGTCAAGGGTAGCTTAGGGTTAGGGTTAGGGTTAGGGTGAGGGTTAGGGTATGGCTTAGGGTACGGGTTCGGGGAGGGGTTTGGGTAGGGCGTAGGGTATGGGTTAGGGTTAGGGTTAGGGTTAGTGTTAGGGTTAGGTCTCGGTTTAGGGTATGGGTTAGGATTAGGGTACGCGTTAGGGTTAGGGTAGGGGTTAGGGTTAGGGTACGCGTTAGGGTGGGGGTAGTTATTAAACCTATCACACTCTCTAGATACCCCTTAGCACGTAAAGGAATATTATTTGGGGGTCCAGCCATGGAGAAGAGTTTAGACACTAGGAGAAGATAAGGAACACACCCATTATCACGAAATCACATTAGGATTCTCTTTTTAACCTGTTCCTTAAAACACTATTGCTTAGGAAATCTATTGGAGGCAGAAGCCGTCAAGGGTAGCTTAGGGTTAGGGTTAGGGTTAGGGTGAGGGTTAGGGTACGGCTTAGGGTACGGGTTCGGGGAGGGGTTCGGGTAGGGCGTAGTGTATGGGTTAGGGTTAGGGTTAGGGTTAGTGTTAGGGTTAGGGCTCGGTTTAGGGTACGGGTTAGGATTAGGGTACGCGTTAGTGTTAGGGTAGGTGTTAGGGTTAGGGTACGCGATAGGGTGAGGTTAGTTATTAAACCTATCCCACTCTCTAGATACCCCTTAGTACGTAAAGGAATATTATTTGGGGGTCCAGCCATGGAGAAGAGTTTAGACACTAGGAGAAGATAAGGAACACACCCATTATCAAGAAATCACATTAGGATTCTCTTTTTAACCTCTTCCTTAAAACACTACTGCTTAGGAAATCTATTGGAGGCAGAAGCAGTCAAGGGTAGCTTAGGGTTAGGGTTAGGGTTAGGCTGAGGGTTAGGGTATGGCTTAGGGTACGGGTTCGGGGAGGGGTTCGGGTAGGGCGTAGGGTATGGGTTAGGGTTAGGGTTAGGGTTAGTGTTAGGGTTAGGGCTCGGTTTAGGGTACGGGTTAGGATTAGGGTACGCGTTAGGGTTAGGGTAGGGGTTATGGTTAGGGTACGCGTTAGGGTGGGGTTAGTTTTTAAACCTATCACACTCTCTAGATACCCCTTAGCACGTAAAGGACTATTATTTGGGGGTCCAGCCATGGAGAAGAGTTTAGACACGAGGAGAAGATAAGGAACACACCCATTATCAAGAAATCACAATGTGATTCTCTTTTTAAACTGTTCCTTAAAACACTAGTGCTTAGGAAATCTATTGGAGGCAGAAGCAGTCAAGGGTAGCTTAGGGTTAGGGTTAGGGTTAGGGTGAGGGTTAGGGTACGGCTTAGGGTACGGGTTCGGGGAGGGTTTCGGGTAGGGCGTAGGGTATGGGTTAGGGTTAGGGTTAGGGCTAGTGTTAGGGTTAGGGCTCGGTTTAGGGTACGGGTTAGGATTAGGGTATGCGTTAGGGTTAAGGTAGGGGTTAGGGTTAGGATACGCGTTAGGGTGAGGGTAGTTATTAAACCTATCCCACTCTCTAGATACCCCTTAGCACGTAAAGGAATATTATTTGCGGGTCCAGCCATGGAGAAGAGTTTAGACACGAGGAGAAGATAAGGAACACACCCATTATCAAGAAATCACATTAGGATTCTCTTTTAAACCTGTTCCTTAAATCACTAGTGCTTAGGAAATCTATTGGAGGCAGAAGCCGTCAAGGGTAGCTTAGGGTTAGGGTTCGGGTTAGGGTGAGGGTTAGGGTACGGCTTAGGGTACGGGTTCGGGGAGGGGTTCGGGTAGGGCGTTGGGTATGGGTTAGAGTTAGGGTTAGGGTTAGTGTTAGGGTTAGGGCTCGGTTTAGGGTACGGGTTAGGATTAGGGTACGCGTTAGTGTTAGGGTAGGGGTTAGGGTTAGGGTACACTTTAGGGTGAGGGTAGTTATTAAACCTATCCCACTCTCTAGATACCCCTTAGCACGTAAAGGAATATTATTTGGGGGTCCAGCCATGGAGAAGGGTTTAGACACTAGGAGAAGATAAGGAACACACCCATTATCATGAAATCACAATATGATTCTCTTTTTAAACTGTTCCTTAAAACACTAGTGGTTAGGAAATCTATTGGAGGCAGAAGCAGTCAAGGGTAGCTTAGGGTTAGGGTTAGGGTTAGGGTGAGGGTTAGGGTACGGCTTAGGGTACGGGTTCAGGGAGGGTTTCGGGTAGGGCGTAGGGTATGGGTTAGGGTTAGGGTTAGGGTTAGTGTTAGAGTTAGGGCTCGGTTTAGGGTACGGGTTAGGATTAGGGTACTCGTTAGGGTTAGGGTAGCGGTTAGGGTTAGGGTACGCATTAGGGTGAGGGTAGTTATTAAACCTATCACACTCTCTAGATACCCCTTAGCACGTAAAGGAATATTATTTGGGGGTCCAGCCATGGAGAAGAGTTTAGACACTAGGAGAAGATAAGGAACACACCCATTATCACGAAATCACATTAGGATTCTCTTTTTAACCTGTTCCTTAAAACACTAGTGCTTAGGAAATCTATTGGAGGCAGAAGCAGTCAAGGGTAGATTAGGGTTAGGGTTAGGGTTAGGGTGAGGGTTAGGGTACGGCTTAGGATACGGGTTCGGGGAGGGGTTCGGGTAGGGCGTAGGGTATGGTTTAGGGTTAGGGTTAGGGCTAGTGTTAGGGTTAGGGCTCGGTTTAGGGTACGGGTTAGGATTAGGGAACACGTTAGGGTTCGGGTAGGGGTTAGGGTTAGGGTACGCGTTAGGGTGAGGGTAGTTATTAAACCTATCCCACTCTCTAGATACCCCTTAGCACGTAAAGGAATATTATTTGGGGGTCCAGCCATGGAGAAGAGTTTAGACACGAGGAGAAGATAAGGAACACACCCATTATCAAGAAATCACATTAGGATTCTCTTTTTAACCTGTTCCTTAAAACACTAGTGCTTAGGAAATCTATTGGAGGCAGAAGCCGTCAAGGGTAGCTTAGGGTTAGGGTTAGGGTTAGGGTGAGGGTTAGGGTACGGTTTAGGGTACGGGTTCAGGCAGGGGTTCGGGTAGGGCGTAGGGTATGGGTTAGGGTTAAGGTTAGAGTTAGTGTTAGGGTTAGGGCTCGGTTTAGGGTACGGGTTAGGATTAGGGTACGCGCTAGGGTTAGGGTAGGTGTTAGGGTTAGGGTACGCGTTAGGGTGAGGGTAGTTATTAAACCTATCACACTCTCTAGATACCCCTTAGCACATAAAGGAATATTATTTGGGGGTCCAGCCATGGAGAAGAGTTTAGACACGAGGAGAAGAAAAGGAACACACCCATTATCAAGAAATCACATTAGGATTCTCTTTTTAACATGTTCCTTAAAACACTAGTGCTTAGGAAATCTATTGGAGGCAGAAGCCGTCAAGGGTAGCTTAGGGTTAGGGTTAGGGTTAGGGTGAGGGTTAGGGTATGGCTTAGGGTACGGTTTCGGGGAGGGGTTCGGGTAGGCCGTAGGGTATGGGTTAGGGTTAGGGTTAGGGCTAGTGTTAGGGTTAGGGCTCGGTTTAGGGTACAGGTTAGGATTAGGGTACGCGTTAGGGTTAGGGTAGGGGTTAGGGTTAGTGTACGCGTTAGGGTGAGGGTAGTTATTAAACCTATCCCACTCTCTAGATACCCCTTAGCACGTACAGGAATATTATTGGGGGTCCAGCCATGGAGAAGAGTTTAGACACTAGGAGAAGATAAGGAACACACCCATTATCACGAAATCACATTAGGATTCTCTTTTTAACCTGTTCCTTAAAACACTAGTGCTTAGGAAATCTATTGGAGGCAGAAGCAATCAAGGGTAGCTTAGGGTTAGGGTTAGGGCTAGTGTTAGGGTTAGGGCTCGGTTTAGGGTACGGGTTAGGATTAGGGTACGCGTTAGTGTTAGGGTAGGTGTTAGGGTTAGGGTACGCGATAGGGTGAGGTTAGTTATTAAACCTATCCCACTCTCTAGATACCCCTTAGTACGTAAAGGAATATTATTTGGGGGTCCAGCCATGGAGAAGAGTTTAGACACTAGGAGAAGATAAGGAACACACCCATTATCAAGAAATCACATTAGGATTCTCTTTTTAACCTCTTCCTTAAAACACTAGTGCTTAGGAAATCTATTGGAGGCAGAAGCAGTCAAGGGTAGCTTAGGGTTAGGGTTAGGGTTAGGGTGAGGGTTAGGGTATGGCTTAGGGTACGGGTTCGGGGAGGGGTTCGGGTAGGGCGTAGGGTATGGGTTAGGGTTAGGGTTAGGGTTAGTGTTAGGGTTAGGGCTCGGTTTAGGGTACGGGTTAGGATTAGGGTACGCGTTAGGGTTAGGGTAGGGGTTATGGTTAGGGTACGCGTTAGGGTGGGGTTAGTTTTTAAACCTATCACACTCTCTAGATACCCCTTAGCACGTAAAGGACTATTATTTGGGGGTCCAGCCATGGAGAAGAGTTTAGACACGAGGAGAAGATAAGGAACACACCCATTATCAAGAAATCACAATGTGATTCTCTTTTTAAACTGTTCCTTAAAACACTAGTGCTTAGGAAATCTATTGGAGGCAGAAGCAGTCAAGGGTAGCTTAGGGTTAGGGTTAGGGTTAGGGTGAGGGTTAGGGTACGGCTTACGATACGGGTTCGGGGAGGGGTTCGGGTAGGGCGTAGGGTATGGGTTAGGGTTAGGGTTAGGGCTAGTGTTAGGGTTAGGGCTCGGTTTAGGGTACGGGTTAGGATTAGGGTATGCGTTAGGGTTAAGGTAGGGGTTAGGGTTAGGATACGCGTTAGGGTGAGGGTAGTTATTAAACCTATCCCACTCTCTAGATACCCCTTAGCACGTAAAGGAATATTATTTGCGGGTCCAGCCATGGAGAAGAGTTTAGACACGAGGAGAAGATAAGGAACACACCCATTATCAAGAAATCACATTAGGATTCTCTTTTAAACCTGTTCCTTAAATCACTAGTGCTTAGGAAATCTATTGGAGGCAGAAGCCGTCAAGGGTAGCTTAGGGTTAGGGTTAGGGTTAGGGTGAGGGTTAGGGTACGGCTTAGGGTACGGGTTCGGGGAGGGGTTCGGGTAGGGCGTTGGGTATGGGTTAGAGTTAGGGTTAGGGTTAGTGTTAGGGTTAGGGCTCGGTTTAGGGTACGGGTTAGGATTAGGGTACGCGTTAGTGTTAGGGTAGGGGTTAGGGTTAGGGTACACTTTAGGGTGAGGGTAGTTATTAAACCTATCCCACTCTCTAGATACCCCTTAGCACGTAAAGGAATATTATTTGGAGGTCCAGCCATGGAGAAGGGTTTAGACACTAGGAGAAGATAAGGAACACACCCATTATCATGAAATCACAATATGATTCTCTTTTTAAACTGTTCCTTAAAACACTAGTGGTTAGGAAATCTATTGGAGGCAGAAGCAGTCAAGGGTAGCTTAGGGTTAGGGTTAGGGTTAGGGTGAGGGTTAGGGTACGGCTTAGGGTACGGGTTCAGGGAGGGTTTCGGGTAGGGCGTAGGGTATGGGTTAGGGTTAGGGTTAGGGTTAGTGTTAGAGTTAGGGCTCGGTTTAGGGTACGGGTTAGGATTAGGGTACTCGTTAGGGTTAGGGTAGCGGTTAGGGTTAGGGTACGCATTAGGGTGAGGGTAGTTATTAAACCTATCACACTCTCTAGATACCCCTTAGCACGTAAAGGAATATTATTTGGGGGTCCAGCCATGGAGAAGAGTTTAGACACTAGGAGAAGATAAGGAACACACCCATTATCACGAAATCACATTAGGATTCTCTTTTTAACCTGTTCCTTAAAACACTAGTGCTTAGGAAATCTATTGGAGGCAGAAGCAGTCAAGGGTAGATTAGGGTTAGGGTTAGGGTTAGGGTGAGGGTTAGGGTACGGCTTAGGATACGGGTTCGGGGAGGGGTTCGGGTAGGGCGTAGGGTATGGTTTAGGGTTAGGGTTAGGGCTAGTGTTAGGGTTAGGGCTCGGTTTAGGGTACGGGTTAGGATTAGGGTACGCGTTAGGGTTAGGGTAGGGGTTATGGTTAGGGTACGCGTTAGGGTGGGGTTAGTTTTTAAACCTATCACACTCTCTAGATACCCCTTAGCACGTAAAGGACTATTATTTGGGGGTCCAGCCATGGAGAAGAGTTTAGACACGAGGAGAAGATAAGGAACACACCCATTATCAAGAAATCACAATGTGATTCTCTTTTTAAACTGTTCCTTAAAACACTAGTGCTTAGGAAATCTATTGGAGGCAGAAGCCGTCAAGGGTAGCTTAGGGTTAGGGTTAGGGTTAGGGTGAGGGTTAGGGTACGGCTTACGATACGGGTTCGGGGAGGGGTTCGGGTAGGGCGTAGGGTATGGGTTAGGGTTAGGGTTAGGGCTAGTGTTAGGGTTAGGGCTCGGTTTAGGGTACGGGTTAGGATTAGGGTATGCGTTAGGGTTAAGGTAGGGGTTAGGGTTAGGATACGCGTTAGGGTGAGGGTAGTTATTAAACCTATCCCACTCTCTAGATACCCCTTAGCACGTAAAGGAATATTATTTGCGGGTCCAGCCATGGAGAAGAGTTTAGACACGAGGAGAAGATAAGGAACACACCCATTATCAAGAAATCACATTAGGATTCTCTTTTAAACCTGTTCCTTAAATCACTAGTGCTTAGGAAATCTATTGGAGGCAGAAGCCGTCAAGGGTAGCTTAGGGTTAGGGTTAGGGTTAGGGTGAGGGTTAGGGTACGGCTTAGGGTACGGGTTCGGGGAGGGGTTCGGGTAGGGCGTTGGGTATGGGTTAGAGTTAGGGTTAGGGTTAGTGTTAGGGTTAGGGCTCGGTTTAGGGTACGGGTTAGGATTAGGGTACGCGTTAGTGTTAGGGTAGGGGTTAGGGTTAGGGTACACTTTAGGGTGAGGGTAGTTATTAAACCTATCCCACTCTCTAGATACCCCTTAGCACGTAAAGGAATATTATTTGGAGGTCCAGCCTTGGAGAAGGGTTTAGACACTAGGAGAAGATAAGGAACACACCCATTATCATGAAATCACAATATGATTCTCTTTTTAAACTGTTCCTTAAAACACTAGTGGTTAGGAAATCTATTGGAGGCAGAAGCAGTCAAGGGTAGCTTAGGGTTAGGGTTAGGGTTAGGGTGAGGGTTAGGGTACGGCTTAGGGTACGGGTTCAGGGAGGGTTTCGGGTAGGGCGTAGGGTATGGGTTAGGGTTAGGGTTAGGGTTAGTGTTAGAGTTAGGGCTCGGTTTAGGGTACGGGTTAGGATTAGGGTACTCGTTAGGGTTAGGGTAGCGGTTAGGGTTAGGGTACGCATTAGGGTGAGGGTAGTTATTAAACCTATCACACTCTCTAGATACCCCTTAGCACGTAAAGGAATATTATTTGGGGGTCCAGCCATGGAGAAGAGTTTAGACACTAGGAGAAGATAAGGAACACACCCATTATCACGAAATCACATTAGGATTCTCTTTTTAACCTGTTCCTTAAAACACTAGTGCTTAGGAAATCTATTGGAGGCAGAAGCAGTCAAGGGTAGATTAGGGTTAGGGTTAGGGTTAGGGTGAGGGTTAGGGTACGGCTTAGGATACGGGTTCGGGGAGGGGTTCGGGTAGGGCGTAGGGTATGGTTTAGGGTTAGGGTTAGGGCTAGTGTTAGGGTTAGGGCTCGGTTTAGGGTACGGGTTAGGATTAGGGTACACGTTAGGGTTCGGGTAGGGGTTAGGGTTAGGGTACGCGTTAGGGTGAGGGTAGTTATTAAACCTATCCCACTCTCTAGATACCCCTTAGCACGTAAAGGAATATTATTTGGGGGTCCAGCCATGGAGAAGAGTTTAGACACGAGGAGAAGATAAGGAACACACCCATTCTCAAGAAATCACATTAGGATTCTCTTTTTAACCTGTTCCTTAAAACACTAGTGCTTAGGAAATCTATTGGAGGCAGAAGCCGTCAAGGGTAGCTTAGGGTTAGGGTTAGGGTTAGGGTGAGGGTTAGGGTACGGTTTAGGGTACGGGTTCAGGCAGGGGTTCGGGTAGGGCGTAGGGTATGGGTTAGGGTTAAGGTTAGAGTTAGTGTCAGGGTTAGGGCTCGGTTTAGGGTACGGGTTAGGATTAGGGTACGCGCTAGGGTTAGGGTAGGTGTTAGGGTTAGGGTACGCGTTAGGGTGAGGGTAGTTATTAAACCTATCACACTCTCTAGATACCCCTTAGCACATAAAGGAATATTATTTGGGGGTCCAGCCATGGAGAAGAGTTTAGACACGAGGAGAAGAAAAGGAACACACCCATTATCAAGAAATCACATTAGGATTCTCTTTTTAACATGTTCCTTAAAACACTAGTGCTTAGGAAATCTATTGGAGGCAGAAGCCGTCAAGGGTAGCTTAGGGTTAGGGTTAGGGTTAGGGTGAGGGTTAGGGTATGGCTTAGGGTACGGGTTCGGGGAGGGGTTCGGGTAGGCCGTAGGGTATGGGTTAGGGTTAGGGTTAGGGCTAGTGTTAGGGTTAGGGCTCGGTTTAGGGTACAGGTTAGGATTAGGGTACGCGTTAGGGTTAGGGTAGGGGTTAGGGTTAGTGTACGCGTTAGGGTGAGGGTAGTTATTAAACCTATCCCACTCTCTAGATACCCCTTAGCACGTACAGGAATATTATTGGGGGTCCAGCCATGGAGAAGAGTTTAGACACTAGGAGAAGATAAGGAACACACCCATTATCACGAAATCACATTAGGATTCTCTTTTTAACCTGTTCCTTAAAACACTAGTGCTTAGGAAATCTATTGGAGGCAGAAGCAGTCAAGGGTAGCTTAGGGTTAGGGTTAGGGTTAGGGTGAGGTTTAGGGTACGGTTTAGGGTACGGGTTCAGGGAGGGGTTCGGGTAGGGCGTAGGGTATGGATTAGGGTTAGGGTTAGAGTTAGTGTTAGGGTTAGGGCTCGGTTTAGGGTACGGGTTAGGATTAGGGTACGCGCTAGGGTTAGGGTAGGGGTTATGGTTAGGGTACGCGTTAGGGTGAGGGTAGTTATTAAACCTATCACACTCTCTAGATACCCCTTAGCACATAAAGGAATATTATTGGGGGGTGCAGCCATGGAGAAGAGTTTAGACACGAGGAGAAGACAAGGAACACACCCATTATCAAGAAATCACATTAGGATTCTCTTTTTAACATATTCCTTAAAACACTAGTGCTTAGGAAATCTATTGGAGGCAGAAGCCGTCAAGGGTAGCTTAGGTTTAGGGTTAGGGTTAGGGTGAGGGTTAGGGTACGGCTTAGGGTACGGGTTCAGGGAGGTGTTCGGGTAGGGCGTAGGGTATGGGTTAGGGTTAGGGTTAGGGCTAGTGTTAGGTTTAGGGCTCGGTTTAGGGTACGGGTTAGGATTAGGGTACGCGTTAGGGTTAGGGTAGGGGTTAGGGTTAGTGTACGCGTTAGGGTGAGGGTAGTTATTAAACCTATCCCACTCTCTAGATACCACTTAGCACGTAAAGGAATATTATTGGGGGTCCAGCCATGGAGAAGAGTTTAGACACTAGGAGAAGATAAGGAACACACCCATTATCACGAAATCACATTAGGATTCTCTTTTTAACCTGTTCCTTAAAACACTAGTGCTTAGGAAATCTATTGGAGGCAGAAGCAGTCAAGGGTAGCTTAGGGTTAGGGTTAGGTTTAGGGTGAGGGTTAGGGTATGGCTTAGGGTACGGGTTCGGGGAGGGGTTCGGGTAGGGCGTAGGGTATGGGTTAGGGTTAGGGTTAGGGTTAGTGTTAGGGTTAGGGCTCGGTTTAGGGTACGGGTTAGGATTAGGGTACGCGCTAGGGTTAGGGTAGGGGTTAGGGTTAGGGTACGTGTTAGGGTGAGGGTAGTTATTAAACCTATCACACTCTCTAGATACCCCTTAGCACATAAAGGAATATTATTTGGGGGTCCAGCCATGGAGAAGAGTTTAGACACGAGGAGAAGATAAGGAACACACCCATTATCAAGAAATCACATTAGGATTCTCTTTTTAACATGTTCCTTAAAACACTAGTACTTAGGAAATCTATTGGAGGCAGAAGCCGTCAAGGGTAGCTTAGGGTTAGGGTTAGGGTTAGGGTGAGGGTTAGGGTACGGCTTAGGGTACGGGTTCGGGGAGGGGTTCGGGTAGGCCGTAGGGTATGGGTTAGGGTTAGGGTTAGGGCTAGTGTTAGGGTTAGGGCTCGGTTTAGGGTACAGGTTAGGATTAGGGTACGCGTTAGGGTTAGGGTAGGGGTTAGGGTTAGTGTACGCGTTAGGGTGAGGGTAGTTATTAAACCTATCCCACTCTCTAGATACCCCTTAGCACGTACAGGAATATTATTGGGGGTCCAGCCATGGAGAAGAGTTTAGACACTAGGAGAAGATAAGGAACACACCCATTATCACGAAATCACATTAGGATTCTCTTTTTAACCTGTTCCTTAAAACACTAGTGCTTAGGAAATCTATTGGAGGCAGAAGCAGTCAAAGGTAGCTTAGGGTTAGGGTTAGGGTTAGGGTGAGGGTTAGGGTATGGCTTAGGGTACGGTTTCGGGGAGGGGTTCGGGTAGGGCGTAGGGTCTGGGTTAGGTTTAGGGTTAGGGTTAGTGTTAGGGTTAGGGCTCGGTTTAGGGTACGGGTTAGGATTAGGGTACGCGTTAGGGTTAGGGTAGGGGTTAGGGTTAGGGTACGCGTTAGGGTGGGGGTAGTTATTAAACCTATCACACTCTCTAGATACCCCTTAGCACGTAAAGGAATATTATTTGGGGGTCCAGACATGGAGAAGAGTTTAGACACGAGGAGAAGATAAGGAACACACCCATTATCAAGAAATCACATTATGATTCTCTTTTTAACCTGTTCCTTAAAACACTAGTGCTTAGGAAATCTATTGGAGGCAGAAGCCGTCAAGGGTAGCTTAGGGTTAGGGTTAGGGTTAGGGTGAGGGTTAGGGTACGGCTTAGGGTACGGGTTCGGTGAGGGGTTCGGGTAGGGCGTAGGGTATGGGTTAGGGTTAGGGTTAGGGCTAGTGTTAGGGTTAGGGCTCGGTTTAGGGTACGGGTTAGGATTAGGGTACGCGTTAGGGTTCGGGTAGGGGTTAGGGTTAGGGTACGCGTTAGTGTGAGGGTAGTTATTAAACCTATCCCACTCTCTAGATACCCCTTAGCACGTAAAGGAATATTATTTGGGAGTCCAGCCATGGAGAAGAGTTTAGACACGAGGAGAAGATAAGGAACACACCCATTATCAAGAAATCACATTAGGATTCTCTTTTTAACCTGTTCCTTAAAACACTAGTGCTTAGGAAATCTATTGGAGGCAGAAGCCGTCAAGGGTAGCTTAGGGTTAGGCTTAGGGTTAGGGTGAGGGTTAGGGTACGGTTTAGGGTACGGGTTCAGGGAGGGGTTCGGGTAGGGCGTAGGGTATGGGTTAGGGTTAGGGTTAGAGTTAGTGTTAGGGTTAGGGCTCGGTTTAGGTTACGGGTTAGGATTAGGGTACGCGCTAGGGTTAGGGTAGGGGTTATGGTTAGGGTACGCGTTAGTGTGAGGGTAGTTATTAAACCTATCACACTCTCTAGATACCCCTTAGCACATAAAGGAATATTATTGGTGGGTCCAGCCATGGAGAAGAGTTTAGACACGAGGAGAAGACAAGGAACACACCCATTATCAAGAAATCACATTAGGATTCTCTTTTTAACATGTTCCTTAAAACACTAGTGCTTAGGAAATCTATTGGAGGCAGAAGCCGTCAAGGGTAGCTTAGGGTTAGGGTTAGGGTTAGGGTGAGGGTTAGGGTACGGCTTAGGGTACGGGTTCGGGGAGGTGTTCGGGTAGGGCGTAGGGTATGGGTTAGGGTTAGGGTTAGGGCTAGTGTTAGGTTTAGGGCTCGGTTTAGGGTACGGGTTAGGATTAGGGTACGCGTTAGGGTTAGGGTAGGGGTTAGGGTTAGTGTACGCGTTAGGGTGAGGGTAGTTATTAAACCTATCCCACTCTCTAGATACCCCTTAGCACGTACAGGAATATTATTGGGGGTCCAGCCATGGAGAAGAGTTTAGACACTGGGAGAAGATAAGGAACACACCCATTATCACGAAATCACATTAGGATTCTCTTTTTAACCTGTTCCTTAAAACACTAGTGCTTAGGAAATCTATTGGAGGCAGAAGCAGTCAAGGGTAGCTTAGGGTTAGGGTTAGGGTTAGGGTGAGGGTTAGGGTATGGCTTAGGGTACGGGTTCGGGGAGGGGTTCGGGTAGGGCGTAGGGTATGGGTTAGGGTTAGGGTTAGGGTTAGTGTTAGGGTTAGGGCTCGGTTTAGGGTACGGGTTAGGATTAGAGTACGCGTTAGGGTTAGGGTAGGGGTTAGGGTTAGGGTACGCGTTAGGGTGGGGGTAGTTATTAAACCTATCACACTCTCTAGATACCCCTTAGCACGTAAAGGAATATTATTTGGGGGTCCAGACATGGAGAAGAGTTTAGACACGAGGAGAAGATAAGGAACACACCCATTATCAAGAAATCACATTAGGATTCTCTTTTTAACCTGTTCCTTAAAACACTAGTGCTTAGGAAATCTATTGGAGGCAGAAGCAGTCAAGGGTAGCTTAGGGTTAGGCTTAGGGTTAGGGTGAGGTTTAGGGTACGGTTTAGGGTACGGGTTCAGGCAGGGGTTCGGGTAGGGCGTAGGGTATGGGTTAGGGTTAGGGTTAGGGCTAGTGTTAGGGTTAGGGCTCGGTTTAGGGTACGGGTTAGGATTAGGGTACGCGTTAGGGTTCGGGTAGGGGTTAGGGTTAGGGTACGCGTTAGTGTGAGGGTAGTTATTAAACCTATCCCACTCTCTAGATACCCCTTAGCACGTAAAGGAATATTATTTGGGAGTCCAGCCATGGAGAAGAGTTTAGACACGAGGAGAAGATAAGGAACACACCCATTATCAAGAAATCACATTAGGATTCTCTTTTTAACCTGTTCCTTAAAACACTAGTGCTTAGGAAATCTATTGGAGGCAGAAGCCGTCAAGGGTAGCTTAGGGTTAGGCTTAGGGTTAGGGTGAGGGTTAGGGTACGGTTTAGGGTACGGGTTCAGGGAGGGGTTCGGGTAGGGCGTAGGGTATGGGTTAGGGTTAGGGTTAGAGTTAGTGTTAGGGTTAGGGCTCGGTTTAGGATACGGGTTAGGATTAGGGTACGCGCTAGGGTTAGGGTAGGGGTTATGGTTAGGGTACGCGTTAGTGTGAGGGTAGTTATTAAACCTATCACACTCTCTAGATACCCCTTAGCACATAAAGGAATATTATTGGTGGGTCCAGCCATGGAGAAGAGTTTAGACACGAGGAGAAGACAAGGAACACACCCATTATCAAGAAATCACATTAGGATTCTCTTTTTAACATGTTCCTTAAAACACTAGTGCTTAGGAAATCTATTGGAGGCAGAAGCAGTCAAGGGTAGCTTAGGGTTAGGGTTAGGGTTAGGGTGAGGGTTAGGGTACGGGTTAGGATTAGGGTACGCGTTAGGGTTAGGGTAGGGGTTAGGGTTAGGGTACGCGTTAGGGTGGGGGTAGTTATTAAACCTATCACACTCTCTAGATACCCCTTAGCACGTAAAGGAATATTATTTGGGGGTCCAGCCATGGAGAAGAGTTTAGACACGAGGAGAAGATAAGGAACACACCCATTACCAAGAAATCACATTAGGATTCTCTTTTTAACCTGTTCCTTAAAACACTAGTGCTTAGGAAATCTATTGGAGGCAGAAGCAGTCAAGGGTAACTTAGGGTTAGGGTTAGGGTTAGGGTGAGGGTTAGGGTACGGCTTAGGGTATGGGTTCGGGTAGGGCGTAGGGTATGGGTTAGGGTTAGGGTTAGGGCTAGTGTTAGGGTTAGGGCTCGGTTTAGGGTACGGGTTAGGATTAGGGTACGCGTTAGTGTTAGGGTAGGGGTTAGGGTTAGGGTACGCGTTAGGGTGAGGGTAGTCATTAAACCTATCCCACTCTCTAAATACCCCTTAGCACGTAAAGGAATATTATTTGGGGGTCCAGCCATGGAGAAGAGTTTAGACACAAGGAGAAGATAAGGAACACACCCATTATCAAGAAATCACATTAGGATTCTCTTTTTAACCTGTTCCTTAAAACACTAGTGCTTAGGAAATCTATTGGAGGCAGAAGCAGTCAAGGGTAGCTTAGGGTTAGGGTTAGGGTTAGGGTGAGGGTTAGGGTATGGCTTAGGGTACGGGTTCGGGGAGGGGTTCGGGTAGGGCGTAGGGTATGGGTTAGGGTTAGGGTTAGGGTTAGTGTTAGGGTTAGGGCTCGGTTTAGGGTATGGCTTAGGATTAGGGTACGCGTTAGGGTTAGGGTAGGGGTTAGGGTTAGGGTACGCGTTAGGGTGGGGGTAGTTATTAAACCTATCACACTCTCTAGATACCCCTTAGCACGTAAAGGAATATTATTTGGGGGTCCAGCCATGGAGAAGAGTTTAGACACTAGGAGAAGATAAGGAACACACCCATTATCACGAAATCACATTAGGATTCTCTTTTTAACCTGTTCCTTAAATCACTAGTGCTTAGGAAATCTATTGGAGGCAGAAGCCGTCAAGGGTAGCTTAGGGTTAGGGTTAGGGTTAGGGTGAGGGTTAGGGTACGGCTTAGGGTACGGGTTCGGGGAGGAGTTCGGGTAGGGCGTAGGGTATGGGTTAGAGTTAGGGTTACGGTTAGTGTTAGGGTTAGGGCTCGGTTTAGGGTACGGGTTTGGATTAGGGTACGCGTTAGTGTTAGGGTAGGGGTTAGGGTTAGGGTACGCTTTAGGGTGAGGGTAGTTATTAAACCTATCCCACTCTCTAGATACTCCTTAGCACGTAAAGGAATATTATTTGGGGGTCCAGTCATGGAGAAGGGTTTAGACACTAGGAGAAGATAAGGAACACACCCATTATCAAGAAATCACATTAGGATTCTCTTTTTAACCTGTTCCTTAAAACACTAGTGCTTAGGAAATCTATTGGAGGCAGAAGCAGTCAAGGGTAGCTTAGGGTTAGGGTTAGTGTTAGGGTGAGGGTTAGGGTATGGCTTAGGGTACGGGTTCGGGGAGGGGTTCGGGTAGGGCGTAGGGTATGGGTTAGGGTTAGGGTTAGGGTTAGTGTTAGGGTTAGGGCTCGGTTTAGGGTATGGGTTAGGATTAGGGTACGCGTTAGGGTTAGGGTAGGGGTTAGGGTTAGGGTACGCGTTAGGGTGGGGGTAGTTATTAAACCTATCACACTCTCTAGATACCCCTTAGCACGTAAAGGAATATTATTTGGGGGTCCAGCCATGGAGAAGAGTTTAGACACTAGGAGAAGATAAGGAACACACCCATTATCACGAAATCACATTAGGATTCTCTTTTTAACCTGTTCCTTAAAACACTATTGCTTAGGAAATCTATTGGAGGCAGAAGCCGTCAAGGGTAGCTTAGGGTTAGGGTTAGGGTTAGGGTGAGGGTTAGGGTACGGCTTAGGGTACGGGTTCGGTGAGGGGTTTGGGTAGGGCGTAGGGTATGGGTTAGGGTTAGGGTTAGGGTTAGTGTTAGGGTTAGGGCTCGGTTTAGGGTACGGGTTAGGATTAGGATACGCGTTAGTGTTAGGGTAGGTGTTAGGGTTAGGGTACGCGATAGGGTGAGGTTAGTTATTAAACCTATCCCAATCTCTAGATACCCCTTAGTACGTAAAGGAATATTATTTGGGGGTCCAGCCATGGAGAAGAGTTTAGACACTAGGAGAAGATAGGGAACACACCCATTATCAAGAAATCACATTAGGATTCTCTTTTTAACCTGTTCCTTAAAACACTAGTGCTTAGGAAATCTATTGGAGGCAGAAGCAATCAAGGGTAGCTTAGGGTTAGGGTTAGGGTTAGGGTGAGGGTTAGGGTATGGCTTAGGGTACGGGTTCGGGGAGGGGTTGGGGTAGGGCGTAGGGTATGGGTTAGGGTTAGGGTTAGGGTTAGTGTTAGGGTTAGGGCTCGGTTTAGGGTACGGGTTAGGATTAGGGTACGCGTTAGTGTTAGGGTAGGGGTTATGGTTAGGGTACGCGTTAGGGTGGGGGTAGTTATTAAACCTATCCCACTCTCTAGATACCCCTTAGCACGTAAAGGACTATTATTTGGGGGTCCAGCCATGGAGAAGAGTTTAGACACGAGGAGAAGATAAGGAACACACCCATTATCAAGAAATCACAATGTGATTCTCTTTTTAAACTGTTCCTTAAAACACTAGTGCTTAGGAAATCTATTGGAGGCAGAAGCAGTAAAGGGTAGCTTAGGGTTAGGGTTAGGGTTAGGGTGAGGGTTAGGGTACGGCTTAGGGTACGGGTTCGGGGAGGGGTTCGGGTAGGCCTAGGGTATGGGTTAGGGTTAGGGTTAGTGTTAGGGTTAGGGCTCGGTTTAGGGTACGGGTTAGGATTAGGGTACGCGTTAGTGTTAGGGTAGTGGTTAGGGTTAGGGTACGCTTTAGGGTGAGGGTAGTTATTAAACCTATCCCACTCTCTAGATACCCCTTAGCACGTAAAGGAATATTATTTGGGGGTCCAGCCATGGAGAAGGGTTTAGACACTAGGAGAAGATAAGGAACACACCCATTATCATGAAATCACAATATGATTCTCTTTTTAAACTGTTCCTTAAAACACTAGTGGTTAGGAAATCTATTGGAGGCAGAAGCAGTCAAGGGTAGCTTAGGGTTAGGGTTAGGGTTAGGGTGAGGGTTACGGTACGGCTTAGGGTACGCGTTCGGGCAGGGTTTCGGGTAGAGCGTAGGGTATGGGTTAGGCTTAGGGTTAGCGCTAGTGTTAGGGTTAGGGCTCGGTTTAGGGTACGGGTTAGGATTAGGGTACTCGTTAGGGTTAGGGTAGCGGTTAGGGTTAGGGTACGCGTTAGGGTGAGGGTAGTTATTAAACCTATCACACTCTCTAGATACCCCTTAGCACGTAAAGGAATATTATTTGGGGTTCCAGCCATGGAGAAGAGTTTAGACACTAGGAGAAGATAAGGAACACACCCATTATCATGAAATCACATTAGGATTCTCTTTTTAACCTGTTCCTTAAAACACTAGTGCTTAGGAAATCTATTGGAGGCAGAAGCAGTCAAGGGTAGCTTAGGGTTAGGGTTAGGGTTAGGGTGAGGGTTAGGGTACGGCTAAGGTTACGGATTCGGGGAGGGGTTCGGGTAGGGCGTAGGGTATGGTTTAGGGTTAGGGTTAGGGCTAGTGTTAGGGTTAGGGCTCGGTTTAGGTTACGGGTTAGGATTAGGGTACACGTTAGGGTTCGGATAGGGGTTAGGGTTAGGGTACGCGTTAGGGTCAGGGTAGTTATTAAACCTATCCCACTCTCTAGATACCCCTTATCACGTAAAGGAATATTATTTGGGGGTCCAGCCATGGAGAAGAGTTTAGACACGAGGAGAAGATAAGGAACACACCCATTATCACGAAATCACATTAGGATTCTCTTTTTAACCTGTTCCTTAAAACACTAGTGCTTAGGAAATCTATTGGAGGCAGAAGCCGTCAAGGGTAGCTTAGGGTTAGGGTTAGGGTTAGGGTGAGGGTTAGGGTACGGCTTAGGGTACGGGTTCGGGGAGGGGTTCGGGTAGGGCATAGGGTATGGGTTAGGGTTAGGGTTAGGGTTAGTGTTAGGGTTAGGGCTCGGTTTAGGGTACGGGTTAGGATTAGGGTACGCGTTAGTGTTAGGGTAGGTGTTAGGGTTAGGGTACGCGACAGGGTGAGGTTAGTTATTAAACCTATCCCACTCTCTAGATACCCCTTAGTACGTAAAGGAATATTATTTGGGGGTCCAGCCATGGAGAAGAGTTTAGACACTAGGAGAAGATAAGGAACACACCCATTATCAAGAAATCACATTAGGATTCTCTTTTTAACCTGTTCCTTAAAACACTAGTGCTTAGGAAATCTATTGGAGGCAGAAGCAATCAAGGGTAGCTTAGGATTAGGGTTAGGGTTAGGGTGAGGGTTAGGGTATGGCTTAGGGTACGGGTTCGGGGAGGGGTTCGGGTAGGGCGTAGGGTATGGGTTAGGGTTAGGGTTAGGGTTAGTGTTAGGGTTAGGGCTCGGTTTAGGTTACGGGTTAGGATTAGGGTACGCGTTAGTGTTAGGGTAGGGGTTATGGTTAGGGTACGCGTTAGGGTGGGGGTAGTTATTAAACCTATCACACTCTCTAGATACCCCTTAGCACGTAAAGGACTATTATTTGGGGGTCCAGCCATGGAGAAGAGTTTAGACACGAGGAGAAGATAAGGAACACACCCATTATCAAGAAATCACAATGTGATTCTCTTTTTAAACTGTTCCTTAAAACACTAGTGCTTAGGAAATCTATTGGAGGCAGAAGCAGTCAAGGGTAGCTTAGGGTTAGGGTTAGGGTTAGGGTGAGGGTTAGGGTACGGCTTAGGGTACGGGTTCGGGGAGGGGTTCGGGTAGGGCGTAGGGTATGGATTAGGGTTAGGGTTAGGGCTAGTGTTAGGGTTAGGGCTCGGTTTAGGGTACAGGTTAGGATTAGGGTATGCGTTAGGGTTAGGGTAGGGGTTAGGGTTAGGATACGCGTTAGGGTGAGGGAAGTTATTAAACCTATCCCACTCTCTAGATAGCCCTTAGCACGAAAAGGAATATTATTTGGGGGTCCAGCCATGGAGAAGAGTATAGACACGAGAAGATAAAGAACACACCCATTATCAAGAAATCACATTAGGATTCTCTTTTTAACCTGTTCCTTAAATCACTAGTGCTTAGGAAATCTATTGGAGGCAGAAGCCGTCAAGGGTAGCTTAGGGTTAGGGTTAGGGTTAGGGTGAGGGTTAGGGTACTGCTTAGGGTACGGGTTCGGGGAGGAGTTCGGGGAGGGCGTAGGGTATGGGTTAGAGTTAGGGTTACGGTTAGTGTTAGGGTTAGGGCTCGGTTTAGGGTACGGATTTGGATTAGGGTACGCGTTAGTGTTAGGGTAGGGGTTAGGGTTAGGGTACGCTTTAGGGTGAGGGTAGTTATTAAACCTATCCAACTCTCTAGATACTCCTTAGCACGTAAAGGAATATTATTTGGGGGTCCAGTCATGGAGAAGGGTTTAGACACTAGGAGAAGATAAGGAACACACCCATTATCAAGAAATCACATTAGGATTCTCTTTTTAACCTGTTCCTTAAAACACTAGTGCTTAGGAAATCTATTGGAGGCAGAAGCAGTCAAGGGTAGCTTAGGGTTAGGGTTAGTGTTAGGGTGAGGGTTAGGGTATGGCTTAGGGTACGGGTTCGGGGATGGGTTCGGGTAGGGCGTAGGGTATGGGTTAGGGTTAGGGTTAGGGTTAGTGTTAGGGTTAGGGCTCGGTTTAGGGTATGGGTTAGGATTAGGGTACACGTTAGGGTTAGGGTAGGGGTTAGGGTTAGGGTACGCGTTAGGGTGGGGGTAGTTATTAAACCTATCACACTCTCTAGATACCCCTTAGCACGTAAAGGAATATTATTTGGGGGTCCAGCCATGGAGAAGAGTTTAGACACTAGGAGAAGATAAGGAACACACCCATTATCACGAAATCACATTAGGATTCTCTTTTTAACCTGTTCCTTAAAACACTATTGCTTAGGAAATCTATTGGAGGCAGAAGCCGTCAAGGGTAGCTTAGGGTTAGGGTTAGGGTTAGGGTGAGGGTTAGGGTATGGCTTAGGGTACGGGTTCGGGGAGGGGTTCGGGTAGGGCGTAGGGTATGGGTTAGGGTTAGGGTTAGGGTTAGTGTTAGGGTTAGGGCTCGGTTTAGGGTACGGGTTAGGATTAGGATACGCGTTAGTGTTAGGGTAGGTGTTAGGGTTAGGGTACGCGATAGGGTGAGGTTAGTTATTAAACCTATCCCAATCTCTAGATACCCCTTAGTACGTAAAGGAATATTATTTGGGGGTCCAGCCATGGAGAAGAGTTTAGACACTAGGAGAAGATAGGGAACACACCCATTATCAAGAAATCACATTAGGATTCTCTTTTTAACCTGTTCCTTAAAACACTAGTGCTTAGGAAATCTATTGGAGGCAGAAGCAGTCAAGGGTAGCTTAGGGTTAGGGTTAGGGTTAGGGTGAGGGTTAGGGTATGGCTTAGGGTACGGGTTCGGGGAGGGGTTCGGGTAGGGCGTAGGGTATGGGTTAGGGTTAGGGTTAGTGTTAGGGTTAGGGCTCGGTTTAGGGTACGGGTTAGGATTAGGGTACGCGTTAGGGTTAGGGTAGGGGTTATGGTTAGGGTACGCGTTAGGGTGGGGGTAGTTATTAAACCTATCACACTCTCTAGATACCCCTTAGCACGTAAAGGACTATTATTTGGGGGTCCAGCCATGGAGAAGAGTTTAGACACGAGGAGAAGATAAGGAACACACCCATTATCAAGAAATCACAATGTGATTCTCTTTTTAAACTGTTCCTTAAAACACTAGTGCTTAGGAAATCTATTGGAGGCAGAAGCAGTAAAGGGTAGCTTAGGGTTAGGGTTAGGGTTAGGGTGAGGGTTAGGGTACGGCTTAGGGTACGGGTTCGGGGAGGGGTTCGGGTAGGCCGTAGGGTATGGGTTAGGGTTAGGGTTAGTGTTAGGGTTAGGGCTCGGTTTAGGGTACGGGTTAGGATTAGGGTACGCGTTAGTGTTAGGGTAGTGGTTAGGGTTAGGGTACGCTTTAGGGTGAGGGTAGTTATTAAACCTATCCCACTCTCTAGATACCCCTTAGCACGTAAAGGAATATTATTTGGGGGTCCAGCCATGGAGAAGAATTTAGACACTAGGAGAAGATAAGGAACACACCCATTATCAAGAAATCACAATATGATTCTCTTTTTAAACTGTTCCTTAAAACACTAGTGCTTAGGAAATCTATTGGAGGCAGAAGCAGTCAAGGGTAGCTTAGGGTTAGGGTTAGGGTTAGGGTGAGGGTTAGGGTACGGCTTACGATACGGGTTCGGGTAGGTGTTCGGGTAGGGCGTAGGGTATGGGTTAGGGTTAGGGTTAGGGCTAGTGTTAGGGTTAGGGCTCGGTTTAGGGTACGGGTTAGGACTAGGGTATGCGTTAGGGTTAGGGTAGGGGTTAGGGTTAGGATACGCGTTAGGGTGAGGGTAGTTATTAAACCTATCCCACTCTCTAGATACCCCTTAGCACGTAAAAGAATATTATTTGGGGGTCCAGCCATGGAGAAGAGTTTAGACACGAGGAAAAGATAAGGAACACACCCATTATCAAGAAATCACATTAGGATTCTCTTTTAAACCTGTTCCTTAAATCACTAGTGCTTAGGAAATCTATTGGAGGCAGAAGCCGTCAAGGGTAGCTTAGGGTTAGGGTTAGGGTTAGGGGTGAGGGTTAGGGTACGGCTTAGGGTACGGGTTCGGGGAGGGGTTCGGGTAGGGCGTAGGGTATGGGATAGAGTTAGGGTTAGGGTTAGTGTTAGGGTTAGGGCTCGGTTTAGGGTACGGGTTAGGATTAGGGTACGCGTTAGTGTTAGGGTAGGGGTTAGGGTTAGGGTACGCTTTAGGGTGAGGGTAGTTATTAAACCTATCCCACTCTCTAGATACCCCTTAGCACGTAAAGGAATATTATTTGGGGGTCCAGCCATGGAGAAGGGTTTAGACACTAGGAGAAGATAAGGAACACACCCATTATCATGAAATCACAATATGATTCTCTTTTTAAACTGTTCCTTAAAACACTAGTGGTTAGGAAATCTATTGGAGGCAGAAGCAGTCAAGGGTAGCTTAGGGTTAGGGTTAGGGTTAGGGTGAGTGTTACGGTACGGCTTAGGGTACGGGTTCGGGCAGGGTTTCGGGTAGAGCGTAGGGTATGGGTTAGGGTTAGGGTTAGCGCTAGTGTTAGGGTTAGGGCTCGGTTTAGGGTACGGGTTAGGATTAGGGTACTCGTTAGGGTTAGGGTAGCGGTTAGGGTTAGGGTACGCATTAGGGTGAGGGTAGTTATTAAACCTATCACACTCTCTAGATACCCCTTAGCACGTAAAGGAATATTATTTGGGGTTCCAGCCATGGAGAAGAGTTTAGACACTAGGAGAAGATAAGGAACACACCCATTATCATGAAATCACATTAGTATTCTCTTTTTAACCTGTTCCTTAAAACACTAGTGCTTAGGAAATCTATTGGAGGCAGAAGCAGTCAAGGGTAGCTTAGGGTTAGGGTTAGGGTTAGGGTGAGGGTTAGGGTACGGCTTAGGTTACGGATTCGGGGAGGGGTTCGGGTAGGGCGTAGGGTATGGTTTAGGGTTAGGGTTAGGGCTATTGTTAGGGTTAGGGCTCGGTTTAGGTTACGGGTTAGGATTAGGGTACACGTTAGGGTTCGTATAGGGGTTAGGGTTAGGGTACGCGTTAGGGTCAGGGTAGTTATTAAACCTATCCCACTCTCTAGATACCCCTTATCACGTAAAGGAATATTATTTGGGGGTCCAGCCATGGAGAAGAGTTTAGACACGAGGAGAAGATAAGGAACACACCCATTATCACGAAATCACATTAGGATTCTCTTTTTAACCTGTTCCTTAAAACACTAGTGCTTAGGAAATCTATTGGAGGCAGAAGCCGTCAAGGGTAGCTTAGGGTTAGGGTTAGGGTTAGGGTGAGGGTTAGGGTACGGCTTAGGGTACGGGTTCGGGGAGGGGTTCGGGTAGGGCATAGGGTATGGGTTAGGGTTAGGGTTAGGGTTAGTGTTAGGGTTAGGGCTCGGTTTAGGGTACGGGTTAGGATTAGGGTACGCGTTAGTGTTAGGGTAGGGGTTAGGGTTAGGGTACGCGTTAGGGTGAGGGTAGTCATTAAACCTATCCCACTCTCTAGATACCCCTTAGCACGTAAAGGAATATTATTGTCCAGCCATGGAGAAGAGTTTAGACACTAGGAGAAGATAAGGAACACACCCCATTATCAAGAAATCACATTAGGATTCTCTTTTTAACCTGATCCTTAAAACAATAGTGCTTAGGAAATCTATTGGAGGCAGAAGCAGTCAAGGGTAGCTTAGGGTTAGGGTTAGGGTTAGGGTGAGGGTTAGGGTATGGCTTTAGGGTACGGGTTCGGGGAGGGGTTCGGGTAGGGGAGCGTAGGGTATGGGTTAGGGTTAGGGTTAGGGTTAGTGTTAGGGTTAGGGCTCGGTTTAGGGTATGGCTTAGGATTAGGGGTACGCGTTAGGGTTAGGGTAGGGGTTAGGGTTAGGGTACGCGTTAGGGTGGGGGTAGTTATTAAACCTATCACACTCTCTAGATACCCCTTAGCACGTAAAGGAATATTATTTGGGGGTCCAGCCATGGAGAAGAGTTTAGACACTAGGAGAAAATAAGGAACACACCCATTATCACGAAATCACATTAGGATTCTCTTTTTAACCTGTTCCTTAAAACACTAGTGCTTAGGAAATCTATTGGAGGCAGAAGCCGTCAAGGGTAGCTTAGGGTTAGGGTTAGGGTTAGGGTGAGGGTTAGGGTACGGCTTAGGGTACGGGTTCGGGGAGGGGTTCGGGTAGGGCATAGGGTATGGGTTAGGGTTAGGGTTAGGGTTAGTGTTAGGGTTAGGGCTCGGTTTAGGGTACGGGTTAGGATTAGGGTACGCGTTAGTGTTAGGGTAGGTGTTAGGGTTAGGGTACGCGACAGGGTGAGGTTAGTTATTAAACCTATCCCACTCTCTAGATACCCCTTAGTACGTAAAGGAATATTATTTGGGGGTCCAGCCATGGAGAAGAGTTTAGACACTAGGAGAAGATAAGGAACACACCCATTTTCAAGAAATCACATTAGGATTCTCTTTTTAACCTGTTCCTTAAAACACTAGTGCTTAGGAAATCTTTTGGAGGCAGAAGCAGTCAAGGGTAGCTTAGGGTTAGGGTTAGGGTTAGGGTTAGGGTTAGGGCTCGGTTTAGGGTACGGGTTAGGATTAGGGTACGCGTTAGGGTTACGGTAGGGGTTAGGGTTAGGGTACGCGTTAGGGTGGGGGGTAGTTATTAAACCTATCACACTCTCTAGATACCCCTTAGCACGTAAAGGACTATTATTTGGGGGTCCAGCCATGGAGAAGAGTTTAGACACGAGCAGAAGATAAGGAACACACCCATTATCAAGAAATCACAATGTGATTCTCTTTTTAAACTGTTCCTTAAAACACTAGTGCTTAGGAAATCTATTGGAGGCAGAAGCAGTAAAGGGTAGCTTAGGGTTAGGGTTAGGGTTAGGGTGAGGGTTAGGGTACGGCTTAGGGTACGGGTTCGGGGAGGGGTTCGTGTAGGCCTAGGGTATGGGTTAGGGTTAGGGTTTGTGTTAGGGTTAGGGCTCGGTTTATGGTACGGGTTAGGATTAGGGTACGCGTTAGTGTTAGAGTAGTGGTTAGGGTTAGGGTACGCTTTAGGGTGAGGGTAGTTATTAAACCTATCCCACTCTCTAGATACCCCTTAGCACGTAAAGGAATATTATTTGGGGGTCCAGCCATGGAGAAGAATTTAGACACTAGGAGAAGATAAGGAACACACCCATTATCAAGAAATCACAATATGATTCTCTTTTTAAACTGTTCCTTAAAACACTAGTGCTTAGGAAATCTATTGGAGGCAGAAGCAGTCAAGGGTAGCTTAGGGTTAGGGTTAGGGTTAGGGTGAGGGTTAGGGTATGGCTTACGATACGGGTTCGGGTAGGTGTTCGGGTAGGGCGTAGGGTATGGGTTAGGGTTAGGGTTAGGGCTAGTGTTAGGGTTAGGGCTCGGTTTAGGGTACGGGTTAGGACTAGGGTATGCGTTAGGGTTAGGGTAGGGGTTAGGGTTAGGATACGCGTTAGGGTGAGGGTAGTTATTAAACCTATCCCACTCTCTAGATACCCCTTAGCACGTAAAAGAATATTATTTGGGGGTCCAGCCATGGAGAAGAGTTTAGACACGAGGAAAAGATAAGGAACACACCCATTATCAAGAAATCACATTAGGATTCTCTTTTAAACCTGTTCCTTAAATCACTAGTGCTTAGGAAATCTATTGGAGGCAGAAGCCGTCAAGGGTAGCTTAGGGTTAGGGTTAGGGTTAGGGTGAGGGTTAGGGTACGGCTTAGGGTACGGGTTCGGGGAGGGGTTCGGGTAGGGCGTAGGGTATGGGATAGAGTTAGGGTTAGGGTTAGTGTTAGGGTTAGGGCTCGGTTTAGGGTACGGGTTAGGATTAGGGTACGCGTTAGTGTTAGGGTAGGGGTTAGGGTTAGGGTACGCTTTAGGGTGAGGGTAGTTATTAAACCTATCCCACTCTCTAGATACCCCTTAGCACGTAAAGGAATATTATTTGGGGGTCCAGCCATGGAGAAGGGTTTAGACACTAGGAGAAGATAAGGAACACACCCATTATCATGAAATCACAATATGATTCTCTTTTTAAACTGTTCCTTAAAACACTAGTGGTTAGGAAATCTATTGGAGGCAGAAGCAGTCAAGGGTAGCTTAGGGTTAGGGTTAGGGTTAGGGTGAGGGTTACGGTACGGCTTAGGGTACGGGTTCGGGCAGGGTTTCGGGTAGAGCGTAGGGTATGGGTTAGGGTTAGGGTTAGCGCTAGTGTAAGGGTTAGGGCTCGGTTTAGGGTACGGGTTAGGATTAGGGTACTCGTTAGGGTTAGGGTAGCGGTTAGGGTTAGGGTACGCGTTAGGGTGAGGGTAGTTATTAAACCTATCACACTCTCTAGATACCCCTTAGCACGTAAAGGAATATTATTTGGGGTTCCAGCCATGGAGAAGAGTTTAGACACTAGGAGAAGATAAGGAACACACCCATTATCATGAAATCACATTAGGATTCTCTTTTTAACCTGTTCCTTAAAACACTAGTGCTTAGGAAATCTATTGGAGGCAGAAGCAGTCAAGGGTAGCTTAGGGTTAGGGTTAGGGTTAGGGTGAGGGTTAGGGTATGGCTTAGGGTACGGGTTCGGGGAGGGGTTCCGGTAGGGCGTAGGGTATGGGTTAGGGTTAGGGTTAGGGTTAGTGTTAGGGTTAGGGCTCGGTTTAGGGTACGGGTTAGGATTAGGGTACGCGTTAGTGTTAGGGTAGGGGTTATGGTTAGGGTACGCGTTAGGGTGGGGGTAGTTATTAAACATATCACACTCTCTAGATACCCCTTAGCACGTAAAGGACTATTATTTGGGGGTCCAGCCATGGAGAAGAGTTTAGACACGAGGAGAAGATAAGGAACACACCCATTATCAAGAAATCACAATGTGATTCTCTTTTTAAACTGTTCCTTAAAACACTAGTGCTTAGGAAATCTATTGGAGGCAGAAGCAGTAAAGGGTAGCTTAGGGTTAGGGTTAGGGTTAGGGTGAGGGTTAGGGTACGGCTTAGGGTACGGGTTCGGGGAGGGGTTCGGGTAGGCCTAGGGTATGGGTTAGGGTTAGGGTTAGTGTTAGGGTTAGGGCTCGGTTTAGGGTACGGGTTAGGATTAGGGTACGCGTTAGTGTTAGGGTAGTGGTTAGGGTTAGGTTACGCTTTAGGGTGAGGGTAGTTATTAAACCTATCCCACTCTCTAGATACCCCTTAGCACGTAAAGGAATATTATTTGGGGGTCCAGCCATGGAGAAGAGTTTAGACACTAGGAGAAGATAAGGAACACACCCATTATCAAGAAATCAAATTAGGATTCTCTTTTTAACCTGTTCCTTAAAACACTAGTGCTTAGGAAATCTTTTGGAGGCAGAAGCAGTCAAGGGTAGCTTAGGGTTAGGGTTAGGGTTAGGGTGAGGGTTAGGGTATGGCTTAGGGTACGGGTTCGGGGAGGGGTTCGGGTAGAGCGTAGGGTATGTGTTAGGGTTAGGGTTAGGGTTAGTGTTAGGGTTAGGGCTCGGTTTAGGGTACGGGTTAGGATTAGGGTACGCGTTAGGGTTACGGTAGGGGTTAGGGTTAGGGTACGCGTTAGGGTGGGGGTAGTTATTAAACCTATCACACTCTCTAGATACCCCTTAGCACGTAAAGGACTATTATTTGGGGGTCCAGCCATGGAGAAGAGTTTAGACACGAGGAGAAGATAAGGAACACACCCATTATCAAGAAATCACAATGTGATTCTCTTTTTAAACTGTTCCTTAAAACACTAGTGCTTAGGAAATCTATTGGAGGCAGAAGCAGTCAAGGGTAGCTTAGGGTTAGGGTTAGGGTTAGGGTGAGGGTTAGGGTACGGCTTAGGGTACGGGTTCGGGTAGGGGTTCGGGTAGGGCGTAGGGTATGGGTTAGGGTTAGGGTTAGGGTTAGTGTTAGGGTTAGGGCTCGGTTTAGGGTACAGGTTAGGATTAGGGTACGCGTTAGGGTTAGGGTAGGGGTTAGGGTTAGTGTACGCGTTAGGGTTAGGGTTAGTGTTAGGGTTAGGGCTCGGTTTAGGGTACGGGTTAGGATTAGGATACGCGTTAGTGTTAGGGTAGGTGTTAGGGTTAGGTTACGCGATAGGGTGAGGTTAGTTATTAAACCTATCCCAATCTCTAGATACCCCTTAGTACGTAAAGGAATATTATTTGGGGGTCCAGCCATGGAGAAGAGTTTAGACACTAGGAGAAGATAGGGAACACACCCATTATCAAGAAATCACATTAGGATTCTCTTTTTAACCTGTTCCTTAAAACACTAGTGCTTAGGAAATCTATTGGAGGCAGAAGCAGTCAAGGGAAGCTTAGGGTTAGGGTTAGGGTTAGGGTGAGGGTTAGGGTATGGCTTAGGGTACGGGTTCGGGGAGGGGTTCGGGTAGGGCGTAGGGTATGGGTTAGGGTTAGGGTTAGGGTTAGTGTTAGGGTTAGGGCTCGGTTTAGGGTACGGGTTAGGATTAGGGTACGCGTTAGTGTTAGGGTAGGGGTTAGGGTTAGGGTACGCTTTAGGGTGAGGGTAGTTATTAAACCTATCCCACTCTCTAGATACCCCTTAGCACGTAAAGGAATATTATTTGGGGGTCCAGCCATGGAGAAGGGTTTAGACACTAGGAGAAGATAAGGAACACACCCATTATCATGATATCACAATATGATTCTCTTTTTAAACTGTTCCTTAAAACACTAGTGGTTAGGAAATCTATTGGAGGCAGAAGCAGTCAAGGGTAGCTTAGGGTTAGGGTTAGGGTTAGGGTGAGGGTTACGGTACGGCTTAGGGTACGGGTTCGGGCAGGGTTTCGGGTAGAGCGTAGGGTATGGGTTAGGGTTAGGGTTAGCGCTAGTGTTAGGGTTAGGGCTCGGTTTAGGGTACGGGTTAGGATTAGGGTACTCGTTAGGGTTAGGGTAGCGGTTAGGGTTAGGGTACGCGTAAGGGTGAGGGTAGTTATTAAACCTATCACACTCTCTAGATACCCCTTAGCACGTAAAGGAATATTATTTGGGGTTCCAGCCATGGAGAAGAGTTTAGACACTAGGAGAAGATAAGGAACACACCCATTATCATGAAATCACATTAGGATTCTCTTTTTAACCTGTTCCTTAAAACACTAGTGCTTAGGAAATCTATTGGAGGCAGAAGCAGTCAAGGGTAGCTTAGGGTTAGGGTTAGGGTTAGGGTGAGGGTTAGGGTACGGCTTAGGTTACGGGTTCGGGGAGGGGTTCGGGTAGGGCGTAGGGTATGGTTTAGGGTTAGGGTTAGGGCTAGTGTTAGGGTTAGGGCTCGGTTTAGGGTACGGGTTAGGTTTAGGGTACACGTTAGGGTTCGGATAGGTGTTAGGGTTAGGGTACGCGTTAGGGTCAGGGTAGTTATTAAACCTATCCCACTCTCTAGATACCCCTTATCACGTAAAGGAATATTATTTGGGGGTCCAGCCATGGAGAAGAGTTTAGACACGAGGAGAAGATAAGGAACACACCCATTATCAAGAAATCACATTAGGATTCTCTTTTTAACCTGTTCCTTAAAACACTAGTGCTTAGGAAATCTATTGGAGGCAGAAGCCGTCAAGGGTAGCTTAGGGTTAGGGTTAGGGTTAGGGTGAGGGTTAGGGTACGGTTTAGGGTACGGGTTCAGGGAGGGGTTCGGGTAGGGCGTAGGGTATGGGTTAGGGTTAGGGTTAGAGTTAGTGTTAGGGTTAGGGCTCGGTTTAGGGTACGGGTTAGGATTAGGGTACGCGCTAGGGTTAGGGTAGGGGTTAGGGTTAGGGTACGCGTTAGGGTGAGGGTAGTTATTAAACCTATCACACTCTCTAGATACCCCTTAGCACATAAAGGAATATTATTTGGGGGTCCAGCCATGGAGAAGAGTTTAGACACGAGGAGAAGATAAGGAACACACCCATTATCAAGAAATCACATTAGGATTCTCTTTTTAACATGTTCCTTAAAACACTAGTGCTTAGGAAATCTATTGGAGGCAGAAGGCGTCAAGGGTAGCTTAGGTTTAGGGTTAGGGTTAGGGTGAGGGTTAGGGTACTTCTTAGGGTACGGGTTCGGGGAGGGGTTCGGGTAGGGCGTAGGGTATGGGTTAGGGTTAGGGTTAGGGCTAGTGTTAGGGTTAGGGCTCGGTTTAGGGTACAGGTTAGGATTAGGGTACGCGCTAGGGTTTGGGTAGGGGTTATGGTTAGGGTACGCGTTAGGGTGAGGGTAGTTATTAAACCTATCACACTCTCTAGATACCCCTTAGCACATAAAGGAATATTATTTGGGGGTCCAGCCATGGAGAAGAGTTTAGACACGAGGAGAAGATAAGGAACACACCCATTATCAAGAAATCACATTAGGATTCTCTTTCTAACCTGTTCCTTAAAACACTAGTGCTTAGGAAATCTATTGGAGGCAGAAGCCGTCAAGGGTAGCTTAGGGTTAGGCTTAGGGTTAGGGTGAGGGTTAGGGTACGGTTTAGGGTACGGGTTCAGGGAGGGGTTCGGGTAGGGCGTAGGGTATGGGTTAGGGTTAGGGTTAGAGTTAGTGTTAGGGTTAGGGCTCGGTTTAGGGTACGGGTTAGGATTGGGGTACGCGCTAGGGTTAGGGTAGGGGTTATGGTTAGGGTACGCGTTAGGGTGAGGGTAGTTATTAAACCTATAACACCCTCTAGATACCCCTTAGCACATAAAGGAATATTATTTGGGGGTCCAGCCATGGAGAAGAGTTTAGACAAGAGGAGAAGACAAGGAACACACCCATTATCAAGAAATCACATTAGGATTCTCTTTTTAACATGTTCCTTAAAACACTAGTGCTTAGGAAATCTATTGGAGGCAGAAGCCGTCAAGGGTAGCTTAGGGTTAGGGTTAGGGTTAGGGTGAGGGTTAGGGTAAGGCTTAGGGTACGGGTTCGGGGAGGGGTTCGGGTAGGGCGTAGGGTATGGGTTAGGGTTAGGGTTAGGGCTAGTGTTAGGTTTAGGGCTCGGTTTAGGGTACGGGTTAGGATTAGGGTACGCGTTAGGGTTAGGGTAGGGGTTAGGGTTAGTGTAAGGGTTAGGGCGAGGGTATTTATTAAACCTATCCCACTCTCTAGATACCCCTTAGCACGTAAAGGAATATTATTGGGGGTCCAGCAATGGAGAAGAGTTTAGACACTAGGAGAAGATAAGGAACACACCCATTATCACGAAATCACATTAGGATTCTCTTTTTAACCTGTTCCTTAAAACACTAGTGCTTAGGAAATCTATTGGAGGCAGAAGCAGTCAAGGGTAGCTTAGGGTTAGGGTTAGGGTTAGGGTGAGGGTTAGGGTATGGCTTAGGGTACGGGTTCGGGGAGGGGTTCGGGTAGGGCGTAGGGTATGGGTTAGGGTTAGGGTTAGGGTTAGTGTTAGGGTTAGGGCTCGGTTTAGGGTACGGTTTAGGATTAGGGTACGCGTTAGGGTTAGGGCAGGGGTTAGGGTTAGGGTACGCGTTAGGGTGGGGGTAGTTATTAAACCTATCCCACTCTATAGATACCCCTTAGCACGTAAAGGAATATTATTTGGGGGTCCAGCCATGGAGAAGAGTTTAGACACGAGGAGAAGATAAGGAACACACCCATTATCAAGAAATCACATTAGGTTTCTCTTTTGAACCTGTTCCTTAAAACACTAGTGCTTAGGAAATCTATTGGAGGCAGAAGCAGTCAAGGGTAGCTTAGGGTTAGGGTTAGGGTAAGGGTGAGGGTTAGGGTACGGCTTAGGGTACGAGTTCAGGGAGGGGTTCGGGTAGGGCGTAGGGTATGGGTTAGGGTTAGGGTTAGGGCTAGTGTTAGGGTTAGGGCTCGGTTTAGGGTACGGGTTAGGATTAGGGTACTTGTTAGGGTTAGGGTAGGGGTTAGGGTTAGGGTACGCGTTAGGGTGGGGGTAGTTATTAAACCTATCACACTCTCTAGATACCCCTTAGCACGTAAAGGAATATTATTTGGGGGTCCAGCCATGGAGAAGAGTTTAGACACGAGGAGAAGATAAGGAACACACCCATTATCACGAAATCACATTAGGATTCTCTTTTTAACCTGTTCCTTAAAACACTAGTGCTTAGGAAATCTATTGGAGGCAGAAACCGTCAAGGGTAGCTTAGGGTTAGGGTTAGGGTTAGGGTGAGGGCTAGGGTATGGCTTAGGGTACGGGTTCGGATAGGGCGTAGGGTATGGGTTAGGGTTAGGGTTAGGGTTAGTGTTAGGGTTAGGGCTCGGTTTAGGGTACGGGTTAGGATTAGGGTACGCGTTAGGGTTAGGGTAGGGGTTAGGGTTAGGGTACGCGTTAGGGTGGGGTTAGTTATTAAACCTATCACACTCTCTAGATACCCCTTAGCACGTAAAGGACTATTATTTGGGGGTCCAGCCATGGAAAAGAGTTTAGACACGAGGAGAAGATAAGGAACACACCCATTATCAAGAAATCACACTGTGATTCTCTTTTTAAACTGTTCCTTAAAACACTAGTGCTTAGGAAATCTATTGGAGGCAGAAGCAGTCAAGGGTAGCTTAGGGTTAGGGTTAGGGTTAGGGTGAGGGTTAGGGTACGGCTTAGGGTACGGGTTCGGGGAGGGGTTCGGGTAGGGCGTAGGGTATGGGTTAGGGTTAGGGTTAGGGCTAGTGTTAGGGTTAGGGCTCGGTTTAGGGTACGGGTTAGGATTAGGGTAGGCGTTAGGGTTAGGGTAGGGGTTAGGGTTAGGACACGCGTTAGGGTGAGGGAAGTTATTAAACCTATCCCACTCTCTAGATACCCCTTAACACGTACAGGAATATTATTTGGGGGTCCAGTCATGGAGAAGGGTTTAGACACTAGGAGAAGATAAGGAACACACCCATTTTCAAGAAATCACATTAGGATTCTCTTTTTAACCTGTTCCTTAAAACACTAGTGCTTAGGAAATCTATTGGAGGCAGAAGCAGTCAAGGGTAGCTTAGGGTTAGGGTTAGGGTTAGGGTGAGGGTTAGGGTATGGCTTAGGGTACGGGTTCGGGGAGGGGTTCGGGTAGAGCGTAGGGTATGGGTTAGGGTTAGGGTTAGGGCTAGTGTTAGGGTTAGGGCTCGGTTTAGGGTACGGGTTAGGATTAGGGTACGCGTTAGGGTTAGGGTAGGGGTTAGGGTTAGGGTACGCGTTAGGGTGGGGGTAGTTATTAAACCTATCACACTCTCTAGATACCCCTTAGCACGTAAAGGAATATTATTTGGGGGTCCAGCCATGGAGAAGAGTTTAGACACGAGGAGAAGATAAGGAACACACCCATTATCAAGAAATCACATTAGGATTCTCTTTTTAACCTGTTCCTTAAAACACTAGTGCTTAGGAAATCTATTGGAGGCAGAAGCCGTCAAGGGTAGCTTAGGGTTAGGGTTAGGGTTAGGGTGAGGGTTAGGGTACCCCTTAGGGTACGGGTTCGGGGAGGGGTTCGGGTAGGGCGTAGGGTATGGGTTAGGGTTAGGGTTAGGGTTAGTGTTAGGGTTAGGGCTCGGTTTAGGGTACGGGTTAGGATTAGGGTACGCGTTAGTGTTAGGGTAGTTGTTAGGGTTAGGGTACGCGATAGGGTGAGGTTAGTTATTAAACCTATCCCACTCTCTAGATACCCCTTAGTACGTAAAGGAATATTATTTCGGGGTCCAGCCATGGAGAAGAGTTTAGACACTAGGAGAAGATAAGGAACACACCCATTATCAAGAAATCACATTAGGATTCTCTTTTTAACCTGTTCCTTAAAACACTAGTGCTTAGGAAATCTATTGGAGGCAGAAGCAGTCAAGGGTAGCTTAGGGTTAGGGTTAGGGTTAGGGTGAGGGTTAGGGTGTGGCTTAGGGTACGGGTTCGGGGAGGGGTTCGGGTAGGGCGTAGGGTATGGGTTAGGGTTAGGGTTAGGGTTAGTGTTAGGGTTAGGGCTCGGTTTAGGGTACGGGTTAGGATTAGGGTATGCGTTAGGGTTAGGGTAGGGGTTAGGGTTAGGGTACGCGTTAGGGTGGGGTTAGTTATTAAACCTATCACACTCTCTAGATACCCCTTAGCACGTAAAGGACTATTATTTGGGGGTCCAGCCATGGAGAAGAGTTTAGACACGAGGAGAAGATAAGGAACACACCCATTATCAAGAAATCACACTGTGATTCTCTTTTTAAACTGTTCCTTAAAACACTAGTGCTTAGGAAATCTATTGGAGGCAAAAGCAGTCAAGGGTAGCTTAGGGTTAGGTTTAGGGTTAGGGTGAGGGTTAGGGTACGGCTTAGGGTACGGGTTCGGGGAGGGGTTCGGGTAGGGTGTAGGGTATGGGTTAGGGTTAGGGTTAGGGCTAGTGTTAGGGTTAGGGCTCGGTTTAGGGTACGGGTTAGGATTAGGGTATGCGTTAGGGTTAGGGTAGGGGTTAGGGTTAGGATACGCGTTAGGGTGAGGGAAGTTATTAAACCTATCCCACTCTCTAGATACCCCTTAGCACGTACAGGAATATTATTTGGGGGTCCAGTCATGGAGAAGGGTTTAGACAGTAGGAGAAGATAAGGAACACACCCATTATCAAGAAATCACATTAGGATTCTCTTTTTAACCTGTTCCTTAAAACACTAGTGCTTAGGAAATCTATTGGAGGCAGAAGCCGTCAAGGGTAGCTTAGGGTTAGGGTTAGGGTTAGGGTGAGGGTTAGGGTACGGCTTAGGGTACGGGTTCGGGGAGGGGTTCGGGTAGGGCGTAGGGTATGGGTTAGTGTTAGGGTTAGGGCTAGTGTTAGGGTTAGGGCTCGGTTTAGGGTACAGGTTAGGATTAGGGTACGCGTTAGGGTTACGGTAGGGGTTAGGGTTAGTGTACGCGTTAGGGTGAGGGTAGTTATTAAACCTATCCCACTCTCTAGATGCCCCTTAGCACGTACAGGAAGATTATTGGGGGTCCAGCCATGGAGAAGAGTTTAGACACTAGGAGAATATAAGGAACACACCCATTATAAAAAAATCACATTAGGATTCTCTTTTTAACCTGTTCCTTAAAACACTAGTGCTTAGGAAATCTATTGGAGGCAGAAGCAGTCAAGGGTAGCTTAGGGTTAGGGTTAGGGTTAGGGTGAGGGTTAGGGTATGGCTTAGGGTACGGGTTCGGGGAGGGGTTCGGGTAGGGCGTAGGGTATGGGTTAGGGTTAGGGTTAGGGTTAGTGTTAGGGTTAGGGCTCGGTTTAGGGTACGGGTTAGGAGTAGGGTACGCGTTAGGGTTAGGGTAGGGGTTAGGGTTAGGGTACGCGTTAGGGTGGGGTTAGTTATTAAACCTATCACACTCTCTAGATACCCCTTAGCACGTAAAGGACTATTATTTGGGGGTCCAGCCATGGAGAAGAGTTTAGACACTAGGAGAAGATAAGGAACACACCCATTATCAAGAAATCACACTGTGATTCTCTTTTTAAACTGTTCCTTAAAACACTAGTGCTTAGGAAATCTATTGGAGGCAGAAGCAGTCAAGGGTAGCTTAGGGTTAGGGTTAGGGTTAGGGTGAGGGTTAGGGTACGGCTTAGGGTACGGGTTCGGGGAGGGGTTCGGGTAGGGCGTAGGGTATGGGTTAGGGTTAGGGTTAGGGCTAGTGTTAGGGTTAGGGCTCGGTTTAGGGTACGGGTTAGGATTAGGGTATGCGTTAGGGTTAGGGTAGGGGTTAGGGTTAGGATACGCGTTAGGGTGAGGGAAGTTATTAAACCTATCCCACTCTCTAGATACCCCTTAGCACGTACAGGAATATTATTTGGGGGTCCAGTCATGGAGAAGGGTTTAGACACTAGGAGAAGATAAGGAACACACCCATTATCAAGAAATCACATTAGGATTCTCTTTTTAACCTGTTCCTTAAAACACTAGTGCTTAGGAAATCTATTGGAGGCAGAAGCAGTCAAGGGTAGCTTAGGGTTAGTGTTAGGGTGAGGGTTAGGGTATGGCTTAGGGTACGGGTTCGGGGAGGGGTTCGGGTAGGGCGTAGGCTATGGGTTAGGGTTAGGGTTAGGGTTAGTGTTAGGGTTAGGGCTCGGTTTAGGGTACGGGTTAGGATTAGTGTATGCGTTAGGGTTAGGGTAGGGGTTAGGGTTAGGGTACGCGTTAGGGTGAGGGTAGTTATTAAACCTATCCCACTCTCTAGATACCCCTTAGCACGAAAAGGAATATTATTTGGGGGTCCAGCCATGGAGAAGAGTTTAGACACAAGGAGAAGATAAGGAACACACCCATTATCAAGAAATCACATTAGGATTCTCTTTTTAACATGTTCCTTAAAACACTAGTGCTTAGGAAATCTATTGGAGGCAGAAGCCGTCAAGGGTAGCTTAGGGTTAGGGTTAGGGTTAGGGTGAGGGTTAGGGTACGGCTTAGGGTACGGGTTCGGGGAGGGGTTCGGGTAGGGCGTAGGGTATGGGTTAGTGTTAGGGTTAGGGCTAGTGTTAGGGTTAGGGCTCGGTTTAGGGTACAGGTTAGGATTAGGGTATGCGTTAGGGTTAGGGTAGGGGTTAGGGTTAGTGTACGCGTTAGGGTGAGGGTAGTTATTAAACCTATCCCACTCTCTAGATACCCCTTAGCACGTACAGGAATATTATTGGGGGTCCAGCCATGGAGAAGAGTTTAGACACTAGGAGAAGATAAGGAACACACCCATTATCAAGAAATCACATTAGGATTCTCTTTTTAACCTGTTCCTTAAAACACTAGTGCTTAGGAAATCTATTGGAGGCAGTAGCAGTCAAGGGTAGCTTAGGGTTAGGGTTAGGGTTAGGGTGAGGGTTAGGGTATGGCTTAGGGTACGGGTTCGGGGAGGGGTTCGGGTAGGGCGTAGGGTATGGGTTAGGGTTAGGGTTAGGGTTAGTGTTAGGGTTAGGGCTCGGTTTAGGGTACGGGTTAGGATTAGGGTACGCGTTAGGGTTAGGGTAGGGGTTAGGGTTAGGGTGCGCGTTAGGGTGGGGGTAGTTATTAAACCTATCACACTCTCTAGATACCCCTTAGCACGTAAAGGAATATTATTTGGGGGTCCAGCCATGGAGAAGAGTTTAGACACGAGGAGAAGATAAGGAACACACCCATTATCAAGAAATCACATTAGGATTCTCTTTTTAACATGTTCCTTAAAACACTAGTGCTTAGGAAATCTATTGGAGGCAGAAGCCGTCAAGGGTAGCTTAGGGTTAGGGTTAGGGTTAGGGTGAGGGTTAGGGTAAGGCTTAGGGTACGGGTTCGGGGAGGTGTTCGGGTAGGGCGTAGGGTATGGGTTAGGGTTAGGGTTAGGGCTAGTGTTAGGTTTAGGGCTCGGTTTAGGGTACGGGTTAGGATTAGGGTACGCGTTAGGGTTAGGCTAGGGGTTAGGGTTAGTGTAATGGTTAGGGTGAGGGTTAGGGTATGGCTTAGGGTACGGGTTCGGGGAGGGGTTCGGGTAGGGCGTAGGGTATGGGTTAGGGTTAGGGTTAGGGTTAGTGTTAGGGTTAGGGCTCGGTTTAGGGTACGGTTTAGGATTAGGGTACGCGTTAGGGTTAGGGCAGGGGTTAGGGTTAGGGTACGCGTTAGGGTGGGGGTAGTTATTAAACCTATCACACTCTCTAGATACCCCTTAGCACGTAAAGGAATATTATTTGGGGGTCCAGCCATGGAGAAGAGTTTAGACACGAGGAGAAAATAAGGAACACACCCATTATCAAGAAATCACATTAGGATTCTCTTTTGAACCTGTTCCTTAAAACACTAGTGCTTAGGAAATGTATTGGAGGCAGAAGCAGTCAAGGGTAGCTTAGGGTTAGGGTTAGGGTAAGGGTGAGGGTTAGGGTACGGCTTAGGATACGGGTTCGGGGAGGGGTTCGGGTAGGGCGTAGGGTATGGGTTAGGGTTAGGGTTAGGGCTAGTGTTAGGGTTAGGGCTCGGTTTAGGGTACGGGTTAGGATTAGGGTACGCGTTAGGGTTAGGGTAGGGGTTAGGGTTAGGGTACGCGTTAGGGTGGGGGTAGTTATTAAACCTATCACACTCTCTAGATACCCCTTAGCACGTAAAGGAATATTATTTGGGGGTCCAGCCATGGAGAAGAGTTTAGACACGAGGAGAAGATAAGGAACACACCCATTATCACGAAATCACATTAGGATTCTCTTTTTAACCTGTTCCTTAAAACACTAGTGCTTAGGAAATCTATTGGAGGCAGAAGCCGTCAAGGGTAGCTTAGGGTTAGGGTTAGGGTTAGGGTGAGGGTTAGGGTACGGCTTAGGGTACGGGTTCGGGGAGGGGTTCGGGTAGGGCGTAGGGTATGGGTTAGGGTTAGGGTTAGGGCTAGTGTTAGGGTTAAGGCTCGGTTTAGGGTACAGGTTAGGATTAGGGTACGCGTTAGGGTTAGGGTAGGGGTTAGGGTTAGTGTACGCGTTAGGGTGAGGGTAGTTATTAAACCTATCCCACTCTCTAGATACCCCTTAGCACGTACAGGAATATTATTGGGGGTCCAGCCATGGAGAAGAGTTTAGACACTAGGAGAAGATAAGGAACACACCCATTATCAAGAAATCACATTAGGATTCTCTTTTTAACCTGTTCCTTAAAACACTAGTGCTTAGGAAATCTATTGGAGGCAGGAGCAGTCAAGGGTAGCTTAGGGTTAGGGTTAGGGTTAGGGTGAGGGTTAGGGTATGGCTTACGGTACGGGTTCGGGGAGGGGTTCGGGTAGGGCGTAGGGTATGGGTTAGGGTTAGGGTTAGGGTTAGTATTAGGGTTAGGGCTCGGTTTAGGGTACGGTTTAGGATTAGGGTACGCGGTAGGGTTAGGGCAGGGGTTAGGGTTAGGGTACGCGTTAGGGTGGGGTTAGTTATTAAACCTATCACACTCTCTAGATACCCCTTAGCACGTAAAGGACTATTATTTGTGGGTCCAGCCATGGAGAAGAGTTTAGACACGAGGAGAAGATAAGGAACACACCCATTATCAAGAAATCACACTGTGATTCTCTTTTTAAACTGTTCCTTAAAACACTAGTGCTTAGGAAATCTATTGGAGGCAGAAGCAGTCAAGGGTAGCTTAGGGTTAGGGTTAGGGTTAGGGTGAGGGTTAGGGTACGGCTTAGGGTACGGGTTCGGGGAGGGGTTCGGGTAGGGCGTAGGGTATGGGTTAGGGTTAGGGTTAGGGCTAGTGTTAGGGTTAGGGCTCGGTTTAGGGTACGGGTTAGGATTAGGGTATGCGTTAGCGTTAGGGTAGGGGTTAGGGTTAGGATACGCGTTAGGGTGAGGGAAGTTATTAAACCTATCCCACTCTCTAGATACCCCTTAGCACGTACAGGAATATTATTTGGGGGTCCAGTCATGGAGAAGGGTTTAGACACTAGGAGAAGAAAAGGAACACACCCATTATCAAGAAATCACATTAGGATTCTCTTTTTAACCTGTTCCTTAAAACACTAGTGCTTAGGAAATCTATTGGAGGCAGAAGCAGTCAAGGGTAGCTTAGGGTTAGGGTTAGGGTTAGGGTGAGGGTTAGGGTATGGCTTAGGGTACGGGTTCGGGGAGGGGTTCGGGTAGGGCGTAGGCTATGGGTTAGGGTTAGGGTTAGGGTTAGTGTTAGGGTTAGGGCTCGGTTTAGGGTACGGGTTAGGATTAGGGTACGCGTTAGGGTTAGGGTAGGGGTTAGTATTAGGGTACGCGTTAGGGTGGGGTTAGTTATTAAACCTATCACACTCTCTAGATACCCCTTAGCACGTAAAGGACTATTATTTGGGGGTCCAGCCATGGAGAAGAGTTTAGACACGAGGAGAAGATAAGGAACACACCCATTATCAAGAAATCACACTGTGATTCTCTTTTTAAACTGTTCCTTAAAACACTAGTGCTTAGGAAATCTATTGGAGGCAGAAGCAGTCAAGGGTAGCTTAGGGTTAGGGTTAGGGTTAGGGTGAGGGTTAGGGTACGGCTTAGGGTACGGGTTCGGGGAGGGGTTCGGGTAGGGCGTAGGGTATGGGTTAGGGTTACGGTTAGGGCTAGTGTTAGGGTTAGGGCTCGGTTTAGGGTACGGGTTAGGATTAGGGTATGCGTTAGGGTTAGGGTAGGGGTTAGGTTTAGGATACGCATTAGGGTGAGGGAAGTTATTAAACCTATCCCACTCTCTAGATACCCCTTAGCACGTACAGGAATATTATTTGGGGGTCCAGTCATGGAGAAGGGTTTAGACACTAGGAGAAGATAAGGAACACACCCATTATCAAGAAATCACATTAGGATTCTCTTTTTAACCTGTTCCTTAAAACACTAGTGCTTAGGAAATCTATTGGAGGCAGAAGCAGTCAAGGGTAGCTTAGGGTTAGGGTTAGGGTTAGGGTGAGGGTTAGGGTATGGCTTAGGGTACGGGTTCGGGGAGGGGTTCGGGTAGGGCGTAGGCTATGGTTTAGTGTTAGGGTTAGGGTTAGTGTTAGGGTTAGGGCTCGGTTTAGGGTACGGGTTAGGATTAGTGTATGCGTTAGGGTTAGGGTAGGGGTTAGGGTTAGGGTACGCGTTAGGGTGAGGGTAGTTATTAAACCTATCCCACTCTCTAGATACCATTTAGCACGAAAAGGAATATTATTTGGGGGTCCAGCCATGGAGAAGAGTTTAGACACAAGGAGAAGATAAGGAACACACCCATTATCAAGAAATCACATTATGATTCTCTTTTTAACATGTTCCTTAAAACACTAGTGCTTAGGAAATCTATTGGAGGCAGAAGCCGTCAAGGGTAGCTTAGGGTTAGGGTTAGGGTTAGGGTGAGGGTTAGGGTACGGCTTAGGGTACAGGTTCGGGGAGGGGTTCGGGTAGGGCGTAGGGTATGGGTTAGTGTTAGGGTTAGGGCTAGTGTTAGGGTTAGGGCTCGGTTTAGGGTACAGGTTAGGATTAGGGTACGCGTTAGGGTTACGGTAGGGGTTAGGGTTAGTGTACGCGTTAGGGTGAGGGTAGTTATTAAACCTATCCCACTCTCTAGATACCCCTTAGCACGTACAGGAATATTATTGGGGGTCCAGCCATGGAGAAGAGTTTAGACACTAGGAGAAGATAAGGAACACACCCATTATCAAGAAATCACATTAGGATTCTCTTTTTAACCTGTTCCTTAAAACACTAGTGCTTAGGAACTCTATTGGAGGCAGGAGCAGTCAAGGGTAGCTTAGGGTTAGGGTTAGGGTTAGGGTGAGGGTTAGGGTATGGCTTACGATACGGGTTCGGGGAGGGGTTCGGGTAGCGCGTAGGGTATGGGTTAGGGTTAGGGTTAGGGTTAGTTGTAGGGTTAGGGCTCGGTTTAGGGTACGGGTTAGGATTAGGGTACGCGTTAGGGTTAGGGTAGGGGTTAGGGTTAGGGTACGCGTTAGGGTGGGGGTAGTTATTAAACCTATCACACTGTCTAGATACCCCTTAGCACGTAAAGGAATATTATTTGGGGGTCCAGACATGGAGAAGAGTTTAGACACTAGGAGAAGATAAGGAACACACCCATTATCACGAAATCACATTAGGAATCTCTTTTTAACCTGTTCCTTAAAACACTAGTGCTTAGGAAATCTATTGGAGGCAGAAGCATTCAAGGGTAGCTTAGGGTTAGGGTTAGGGTTAGGGTGAGGGTTAGGGTACGGCTTAGGGTATGGGTTCGGGGAGGGGTTCGGGTAGGGCGTAGGGTATGGGTTAGGGTTAGGGTTAGGGCTAGTGTTAGGGTTAGGGCTCGGTTTAGGGTACGGGTTAGGATTAGGGTATGCGTTAGGGTTAGGGTAGGGGTTAGGTTTAGTGTACGCGTTTGGGTGGGGGTAGTTATTAAACCTATCCCACTCTCTAGATACCCCTTAGCACGTACAGGAATATTATTGGGGGTCCAGCCATGGAGAAGAGTTTAGACACTAGGAGAAGATAAGGAACACACCCATTATCACGAAATCACATTAGGATTCTCTTTTTAACCTGTTCCTTAAAACACTAGTGCTTAGGAAATCTATTGGAGGCAGAAGCAGTCAAGGGTAGCTTAGGGTTAGGGTTAGGGTTAGGGTGAGGGTTAGGGTATGGCTTAGGGTACGGGTTCGGGGAGGGGTTCGGGTAGGGCGTAGGGTATGGGTTAGGGTTAGGGTTAGGGTTAGTGTTAGGGTTAGGGCTCGGTTTAGGGTACGGGTTAGGATTAGTGTACGCGTTAGGGTTAGGACAGGGGTTAGGGTTAGGGTACGCGTTAGGGTGGGGGTAGTTATTAAACCTATCACACTCTCTAGATACCCCTTAGCACGTAAAGGAATATTATTTGGGGGTCCAGCCATGGAGAAGAGTTTAGACACGAGGAGAAGATAAGGAACACACCCATTATCAAGAAATCACATTAGGATTCTCTTTTTAACCTGTTCCTTAAAACACTAGTGCTTAGGAAATCTATTGGAGCCAGAAGCAGTCAAGGGTAGCTTAGGGTTAGGGTTAGGGTTAGGGTGAGGGTTAGGGTACGGCTTAGGGTACGGGTTCGGGGAGGGGTTCGGGTAGGGCGTAGGGTATGGGTTAGGGTTAGTGTTAGGGTTAGTGTTAGGGTTAGGGCTCGGTTTAGGGTACGGGTTAGGATTAGGGTACGCGTTAGGGTTAGGGTAGGGGTTAGGGTTAGGGTATGCGATAGGGTGAGGTTAGTTATTAAACCTATCCCACTCTCTAGATACCCCTTAGCACGTAAAGGAATATTATTTGGGGGTCCAGCCATGGAGAAGAGTTTAGACACTAGGAGAAGATAAGGAACACACCCATTATCAAGAAATCACATTAGGATTCTCTTTTTAACCTGTTCCTTAAAACACTACTGCTTAGGAAATCTATTGGAGGCAGAAGCCGTCAAGGGTAGCTTAGGGTTAGGGTTAGGGTTAGGGTGAGGGTTAGGGTATGGCTTAGGGTACGGGTTCGGGGAGGGGTTCGGGTAGGGCGTAGGGTATGGGTTAGGGTTAGGGTTAGGGTTAGTGTTAGGGTTAGGGCTCGGTTTAGGGTACGGGTTAGGATTAGGGTACGCGTTAGGGTTAGGGTAGGGGTTAGGGTTAGGGTACGCGTTAGGGTGGGGGTAGTTATTAAACCTATCACACTCTCTAGATACCCCTTAGCACGTAAAGGAATATTATTTGGGGGTCCAGACATGGAGAAGAGTTTAGACACTAGGAGAAGATAAGGAACACACCCATTATCACGAAATCACATTAGGATTCTCTTTTTAACCTGTTCCTTAAAACACTAGTGCTTAGCAAATCTATTGGAGGCAGAAGCAGTCAAGGGTAGCTTAGTGTTAGGGTTAGGGTTAGGGTGAGGGTTAGGGTACGGCTTAGGGTATGGGTTCGGGGAGGGGTACGGGTAGGGCATAGGGTATGGGTTAGGGTTAGGGTTAGGGCTAGTGTTAGGGTTAGGGCTCGGTTTACGGTACGGGTTAGGATTAGCGTACGCGTTAGGGTTCGGGTAGGGGTTAGGGTTAGGGTACGCGTTAGGGTGAGGGTAGTTATTAAACCTATCCCACTCTCTAGATACCCCTTAGCACGTAAAGGAATATTATTTGGGGGTCCAGCCATGGAGAAGAGTTTAGACACGAGGAGAAGATAAGGAACACACCCATTATCAAGAAATCACATTAGGATTCTCTTTTTAACCTGTTCCTTAAAACACTAGTGCTTAGGAAATCTATTGGAGGCAGAAGCCGTCAAGGGTACCTTAGGGTTAGGGTTAGGGTTAGGGTGAGGGTTAGGGTACGGTTTAGGGTACGGGTTCAGGGAGGGGTTCGGGTAGGGCGTAGGGTATGGGTTAGGGTTAGGGTTAGAGTTAGTGTTAGGGTTAGGGCTCGGTTTAGTGTACGGGTTAGGATTAGGGTACGCGCTAGGGTTAGGGTAGGGGTTAGGGTTAGGGTACGCGTTAGGGTGAGGGTAGTTATTAAACCTATCACACTCTCTAGATACCCCTTAGCACATAAAGGAATATTATTTGGTGGTCCAGCCATGGAGAAGAGTTTAGACACGAGGAGAAGACAAGGAACACACCCATTATCAAGAAATCACATTAGGATTCTATTTTTAACATGTTCCTTAAAACACTAGTGCTTAGGAAATCTATTGGAGGCAGAAGCCGTCAAGGGTAGCTTAGGGTTAGGGTTAGGGTTAGGGTGAGGGTTAGGGTACGGCTTAGGGTACGGGTTCGGGGAGGTGTTCGGGTAGGGCGTAGGGTATGGGTTAGGGTTAGGGTTAGGGCTAGTGTTAGGGTTAGGGCTCGGTTTAGGGTACGGGTTAGGCTTAGGGTATGCGTTAGGGTTAGGGTAGGGGTTAGGGTTAGTGTACGCGTTCGGGTGAGGGTAGTTATTAAACCTATCCCACTCTCTAGATACCCCTTAGCACGTACGGGAATATTATTGGGGGTCCAGCCATGGAGAAGAGTTTAGACACTAGGAGAAGATAAGGAACACACCCATTATCAAGAAATCACATTAGGATTCTCTTTTTAACCTGTTCCTTAAAACACTAGTGCTTAGGAAATCTATTGGAGGCAGAAGCAGTCAAGGGTAGCTTAGGGTTAGGGTTAGGGTTAGGGTGAGGGTTAGGGTATGGCTTAGGGTACGGGTTCGGGGAGGGGTTCGGGTAGGGCGTAGGGTATGGGTTAGGGTTAGGGTTAGGGTTAGTGTTAGGGTTAGGGCTCGGTTTAGGGTACGGGTTAGGATTAGGGTACGCGTTAGGGTTAGGGCAGGGGTTAGGGTTAGGGTACGCATTAGGGTGGGGGTAGTTATTAAACCTATCACACTCTCTAGATACCCCTTAGCACGTAAAAAATATTATTTGGGGGTCCAGCCATGGAGAAGAGTTTAGACACGAGGAGAAGATAAGGAACACACCCATTATCAAGAAATCACATTAGGATTCTCTTTTTAACCTGTTCCTTAAAACACTAGTGCTTAGGAAATCTATTGGAGGCAGAAGCAGTCAAGGGTAGCTTAGGGTTAGGGTTAGGGTTAGTGTGAGGGTTAGGGTACGGCTTAGGGTACGGGTTCGGTGAGGGGTTCGGGTAGGGCGTAGGCTATGGGTTAGGGTTAGTGTTAGGGTTAGTGTTAGGGTTAGGGCTCGGTTTAGGGTACGGCTTAGGATTAGGGTACGAGTTAGGGTTAGGGTAGGGGTTAGGGTTAGGGTATGCGATAGGGTGAGGTTAGTTATTAAACCTATCCCACTCTTTAGATACCCCTTAGCACGTAAAGGAATATTATTTGGGGGTCCAGCCATGGAGAAGAGTTTAGACACTAGGAGAAGATAAGGAACACACCCATTATCAAGAAATCACATTAGGATTCTCTTTTTAACCTGTTCCTTAAAACACTACTGCTTAGGAAATCTATTGGAGGCAGAAGCCGTCAAGGGTACCTTAGGGTTAGGGTTAGGGTTAGGGTGAGGGTTAGGGTACGGCTTACGATACGGGTTCGGGGAGGGGTTCGGGTAGGGCGTAGGGTGTGGGTTAGGGTTAGGGTTAGGGCTAGTGTTAGGGTTAGGGCTCGGTTTAGGGTACGGGTTAGGATTAGGGTATGCGTTAGGGTTAGGGTAGGGGTTAGGGTTAGGATACGCTTTAGGGTGAGGGTAGTTATTAAACCTATCCCACTCTCTAGATACCCCTTAGCACGTAAAGGAATATTATTTGGGGGTCCAGCCATGGAGAAGGGTTTAGACACTAGGAGAAGATAAGGAACACACCCATTATCAAGAAATCACAATATGATTCTCTTTTTAAACTGTTCCTTAAAACACTAGTGCTTAGGAAATCTATTGGAGGCAGAAGCAGTCAAGGGTAGCTTAGGGTTTGGGTTAGGGTTAGGGTGAGGGTTAGGGTACGGCTTAGGGTACGGGTTCGGGGAGGGTTTCGGGTAGGGCGTAGGGTATGGGTTAGGGTTAGGGTTAGTGTTAGGGTTAGGGCTCGGTTTAGGGTACGGGTTAGGATTAGGGTACTCGTTAGGGTTAGGGTAGCGGTTAGGGTTAGGGTACGCGTTAGGGTGAGGGTAGTTATTAAACCTATCACACTCTCTAGATACCCCTTAGCACGTAAAGGAATATTATTTGGGGGTCCAGCCATGGAGAAGAGTTTAGACACTAGGAGAAGATAAGGAACACACCCATTATCACGAAATCACATTAGGATTCTCTTTTTAACCTGTTCCTTAAAACACTAGTGCTTAGGAAATCTATTGGAGGCAGAAGCATTCAAGGGTAGCTTAGGGTTAGGGTTAGGGTTAGGGTGAGGGTTAGGGTACGGCTTAGGGTACGGGTTCGGGGAGGGGTTCGGGTAGGGTGTAGGGTATGGGATAGTGTTAGGGTTAGGGCTAGTGTTAGGGTTAGGGCTCGGTTTACGGTACGGGTTAGGATTAGCGTACGCGTTAGGGTTCGGGTAGGGGTTAGGGTTAGGGTACGCGTTAGGGTGAGGGTAGTTATTAAACCTATCCCACTCTCTAGATACCCCTTAGCACGTAAAGGAATATTATTTGGGGGTCCAGCCATGGAGAAGAGTTTAGACACGAGGAGAAGATAAGGAACACACCCATTATCAAGAAATCACATTAGGATTCTCTTTTTAACCTGTTCCTTAAAACACTAGTGCTTAGGAAATCTATTGGAGGCAGAAGCCGTCAAGGGTACCTTAGGGTTAGGGTTAGGGTTAGGGTGAGGGTTAGGGTACGGTTTAGGGTACGGGTTCAGGGAGGGGTTCGGGTAGGGCGTAGGGTATGGGTTAGGGTTAGGGTTAGAGTTAGTGTTAGGGTTAGGGCTCGGTTTAGTGTACGGGTTAGGATTAGGGTACGCGCTAGGGTTAGGGTAGGGGTTAGGGTTAGGGTACGCGTTAGGGTGAGGGTAGTTATTAAACCTATCACACTCTCTAGATACCCCTTAGCACATAAAGGAATATTATTTGGTGGTCCAGCCATGGAGAAGAGTTTAGACACGAGGAGAAGACAAGGAACACACCCATTATCAAGAAATCACATTAGGATTCTATTTTTAACATGTTCCTTAAAACACTAGTGCTTAGGAAATCTATTGGAGGCAGAAGCCGTCAAGGGTAGCTTAGGGTTAGGGTTAGGGTTAGGGTGAGGGTTAGGGTACGGCTTAGGGTACGGGTTCGGGGAGGTGTTCGGGTAGGGCGTAGGGTATGGGTTAGGGTTAGGGTTAGGGCTAGTGTTAGGGTTAGGGCTCGGTTTAGGGTACGGGTTAGCCTTAGGGTATGCGTTAGGGTTAGGGTAGGGGTTAGGGTTAGTGTACGCGTTCGGGTGAGGGTAGTTATTAAACCTATCCCACTCTCTAGATACCCCTTAGCACGTACGGGAATATTATTTGGGGGTCCAGCCATGGAGAAGAGTTTAGACACTAGGAGAAGATAAGGAACACACCCATTATCAAGAAATCACATTAGGATTCTCTTTTTAACCTGTTCCTTAAAACACTAGTGCTTAGGAAATCTATTGGAGGCAGAAGCAGTCAAGGGTAGCTTAGGGTTAGGGTTAGGGTTAGGGTGAGGGTTAGGGTATGGCTTAGGGTACGGGTTCGGGGAGGGGTTCGGGTAGGGCGTAGGGTATGGGTTAGGGTTAGGGTTAGGGTTAGTGTTAGGGTTAGGGCTCGGTTTAGGGTACGGGTTAGGATTAGGGTACGCGTTAGGGTTAGGGCAGGGGTTAGGGTTAGGGTACGCATTAGGGTGGGGGTAGTTATTAAACCTATCACACTCTCTAGATACCCCTTAGCACGTAAAAAATATTATTTGGGGGTCCAGCCATGGAGAAGAGTTTAGACACGAGGAGAAGATAAGGAACACACCCATTATCAAGAAGTCACATTAGGATTCTCTTTTTAACCTGTTCCTTAAAACACTAGTGCTTAGGAAATCTATTGGAGGCAGAAGCAGTCAAGGGTAGCTTAGGGTTAGGGTTAGGGTTAGTGTGAGGGTTAGGGTACGGCTTAGGGTACGGGTTCGGTGAGGGGTTCGGGTAGGGCGTAGGCTATGGGTTAGGGTTAGTGTTAGGGTTAGTGTTAGGGTTAGGGCTCGGTTTAGGGTACGGCTTAGGATTAGGGTACGCGTTAGGGTTAGGGTAGGGGTTAGGGTTAGGGTATGCGATAGGGTGAGGTTAGTTATTAAACCTATCCCACTCTTTAGATACCCCTTAGCACGTAAAGGAATATTATTTGGGGGTCCAGCCATGGAGAAGAGTTTAGACACTAGGAGAAGATAAGGAACACACCCATTATCAAGAAATCACATTAGGATTCTCTTTTTAACCTGTTCCTTAAAACACTAGTGCTTAGGAAATCTATTGGAGGCAGAAGCCGTCAAGGGTACCTTAGGGTTAGGGTTAGGGTTAGGGTGAGGGTTAGGGTACGGCTTACGATACGGGTTCGGGGAGGGGTTCGGGTAGGGCGTAGGGTGTGGGTTAGGGTTAGGGTTAGGGCTAGTGTTAGGGTTAGGGCTCGGTTTAGGGTACGGGTTAGGATTAGGGTATGCGTTAGGGTTAGGGTAGGGGTTAGGGTTAGGATACGCTTTAGGGTGAGGGTAGTTATTAAACCTATCCCACTCTCTAGATACCCCTTAGCACGTAAAGGAATATTATTTGGGGGTCCAGCCATGGAGAAGGGTTTAGACACTAGGAGAAGATAAGGAAGACACCCATTATCAAGAAATCACAATATGATTCTCTTTTTAAACTGTTCCTTAAAACACTAGTGCTTAGGAAATCTATTGGAGGCAGAAGCAGTCAAGGGTAGCTTAGGGTTTGGGTTAGGGTTAGGGTGAGGGTTAGGGTACGGCTTAGGGTACGGGTTCGGGGAGGGTTTCGGGTAGGGCGTAGGGTATGGGTTAGGGTTAGGGTTAGTGTTAGGGTTAGGGCTCGGTTTAGGGTACGGGTTAGGATTAGGGTACTCGTTAGGGTTAGGGTAGCGGTTAGGGTTAGGGTACGCGTTAGGGTGAGGGTAGTTATTAAACCTATCACACTCTCTAGATACCCCTTAGCACGTAAAGGAATATTATTTGGGGGTCCAGCCATGGAGAAGAGTTTAGACACTAGGAGAAGATAAGGAACACACCCATTATCACGAAATCACATTAGGATTCTCTTTTTAACCTGTTCCTTAAAACACTAGTGCTTAGGAAATCTATTGGAGGCAGAAGCATTCAAGGGTAGCTTAGGGTTAGGGTTAGGGTTAGGGTGAGGGTTAGGGCACGGCTTAGGGTACGGGTTCGGGGAGGGGTTCGGGTAGGGCGTAGCGTATGGGTTAGGGTTAGGGTTAGGGCTAGTGTTAGGGTTAGGGCTGGGTTTAGGGTACGGGTTATGATTAGGTTACGCGTTAGGGTTAGGGTAGGGGTTAGGGTTAGGGTACGCGTTAGGGTGAGGGTAGTTATTAAACCTATCCCACTCTCTAGATACCCCTTAGCACTTAAAGGAATATTATTTGGGGGTCCAGCCATGGAGAAGAGTTTAGACACGAGGAGAAGATAAGGAACACACCCATTATCAAGAAATCACATTAGGATTCTCTTTTTAACCAGTTCCTTAAAACACTAGTGCTTAGGAAATCTATTGGAGGCAGAAGCTGTCAAGGGTAGCTTAGGGTTAGGGTTAGGGTTAGGGTGAGGGTTAGGGTACGGTTTAGGGTACGGGTTCAGGGAGGGGTTCGGGTAGGGCGTAGGGTATGGGTTAGGGTTAGGGTTAGAGTTAGTGTAAGGGTTAGGGCTCGGTTTAGGGTACGGGTTAGGATTAGGGTACACGCTAGGGTTAGGGTAGGGGTTAGGGTTAGGGTACGCGTTAGGGTGAGGGTAGTTATTAAACCTATCACACTCTCTAGATACCCCTTAGCACATAAAGGAATATTATTTGGGGGTCCAGCCATGGAGAAGAGTTTAGACACGAGGAGAAGATAAGGAACACACCCATTATCAAGAAATCACATTAGGATTCTCTTTTTAACATGTTCCTTAAAACACTAGTGCTTAGGAAATCTCTTGGAGGCAGAAGCCGTCAAGGGTAACTTAGGGTTAGGGTTAGGGTTAGGGTGAGGGTTAGGGTACGGCTTAGGGTACGGGTTCGGGGAGGGGTTCGGGTAGGGCGTAGGGTATGGGTTAGGGTTAGGGTTAGGGCTCGGTTTAGGGTACAGTTTAGGATTAGGGTACACGTTAGGGTTAGGGTAGGGGTTAGGGTTAGTGTACGCGTTCGGGTGAGGGTAGTTATTAAACCTATCCCACTCTCTAGATACCCCTTAGCACGTACAAGAATATTATTGGGGGTCCGGCCATGGAGAAGAGTTTAGACACTAGGAGAAGATAAGGAACACTCCCATTATCACGAAATCACATTAGGATTCTCTTTTTAACCTGTTCCTTAAAACACTAGTGCTTAGGAAATCTATTGGAGGCAGAAGCAGTCAAGGGTAGCTTAGGGTTAGGGTTAGGGTTAGGGTGAGGGTTAGGGTATTGCTTAGGGTACGGGTTCGGGGAGGGGTTCGGGTAGGGCGTAGGGTATGGGTTAGGGTTAGGGTTAGGGCTAGTGTTAGGGTTAGGGCTCGGTTTAGGGTACGGGTTAGGATTAGGGTACGCGTTAGGGTTAGGGTAGGGGTTAGGGTTAGGGTACGCGTTAGGGTGAGGGTAGTTATTAAACCTATCCCACTCTCTAGATACCCCTTAGCACGTAAAGGAATATTATTTGGGGGTCCAGCCATGGAGAAGAGTTTAGACACTAGGAGAAGATAAGGAACACTCCCATTATCACGAAATCACATTAGGATTCTCTTTTTAACCTGTTCCTTAAAACACTAGTGCTTAGGAAATCTATTGGAGGCAGAAGCCGTCAAGTGTAGCTTAGGGTTAGGGTTAGGGTTAGGGTGAGGGTTAGGGTATGGCTTAGGGTACGGGTTCGGGGAGGGGTTCGGGTAGGGCGTAGGGTATGGGTTAGGGTTAGGGTTAGGGTTAGTGTTAGGGTTAGGGCTCGGTTTAGGGTACGGGTTAGGATTAGGGTACGCGTTAGGGTTAGGGCAGGGGTTAGGGTTAGGGTACGCATTAGGGTGGGGGTAGTTATTAAACCTATCACACTCTCTAGATACCCCTTAGCACGTAAAAAATATTATTTGGGGGTCCAGCCATGGAGAAGAGTTTAGACACGAGGAGAAGATAAGGAACACACCCATTATCAAGAAATCACATTAGGATTCTCTTTTTAACCTGTTCCTTAAAACACTAGTGCTTAGGAAATCTATTGGAGGCAGAAGCAGTCAAGGGTAGCTTAGGGTTAGGGTTAGGGTTAGTGTGAGGGTTAGGGTACGGCTTAGGGTACGGGTTCGGGGAGGGGTTCGGGTAGGGCGTAGGCTATGGGTTAGGGTTAGTGTTAGGGTTAGTGTTAGGGTTAGGGCTCGGTTTAGGGTACGGCTTAGGATTAGGGTACGCGTTAGGGTTAGGGTAGGGGTTAGGGTTAGGGTATGCGATAGGGTGAGGTTAGTTATTAAACCTATCCCACTCTTTAGATACCCCTTAGCACGTAAAGGAATATTATTTGGGGGTCCAGCCATGGAGAAGAGTTTAGACACTAGGAGAAGATAAGGAACACACCCATTATCAAGAAATCACATTAGGATTCTCTTTTTAACCTGTTCCTTAAAACACTACTGCTTAGGAAATCTATTGGAGGCAGAAGCCGTCAAGGGTACCTTAGGGTTAGGGTTAGGGTTAGGGTGAGGGTTAGGGTACGGCTTATGATACGGGTTCGGGGAGGGGTTCGGGTAGGGCGTAGGGTGTGGGTTAGGGTTAGGGTTAGGGCTAGTGTTAGGGTTAGGGCTCGGTTTAGGGTACGGGTTAGGATTAGGGTATGCGTTAGGGTTAGGGTAGGGGTTAGGGTTAGGATACGCTTTAGGGTGAGGGTAGTTATTAAACCTATCCCACTCTCTAGATACCCCTTAGCACGTAAAGGAATATTATTTGGGGGTCCAGCCATGGAGAAGGGTTTAGACACTAGGAGAAGATAAGGAACACACCCATTATCAAGAAATCACAATATGATTCTCTTTTTAAACTGTTCCTTAAAACACTAGTGCTTAGGAAATCTATTGGAGGCAGAAGCAGTCAAGGGTAGCTTAGGGTTTGGGTTAGGGTTAGGGTGAGGGTTAGGGTACGGCTTAGGGTACGGGTTCGGGGAGGGTTTCGGGTAGGGCGTAGGGTATGGGTTAGGGTTAGGGTTAGTGTTAGGGTTAGGGCTCGGTTTAGGGTACGGGTTAGGATTAGGGTACTCGTTAGGGTTAGGGTAGCGGTTAGGGTTAGGGTACGCGTTAGGGTGAGGGTAGTTATTAAACCTATCACACTCTCTAGATACCCCTTAGCACGTAAAGGAATATTATTTGGGGGTCCAGCCATGGAGAAGAGTTTAGACACTAGGAGAAGATAAGGAACACAACCATTATCACGAAATCACATTAGGATTCTCTTTTTAACCTGTTCCTTAAAACACTAGTGCTTAGGAAATCTATTGGAGGCAGAAGCATTCAAGGGTAGCTTAGGGTTAGGGTTAGGGTTAGGGTGAGGGTTAGGGTACGGCTTAGGGTACGGGTTCGGGGAGGGGTTCGGGTAGGGCGTAGCGTATGGGTTAGGGTTAGGGTTAGGGCTAGTGTTAGGGTTAGGGCTCGGTTTAGGGTACGGGTTAGGATTAGGTTACGCGTTAGGGTTAGGGTAGGGGTTAGGGTTAGGGTACGCGTTAGGGTGAGGGTAGTTATTAAACCTATCCCACTCTCTAGATACCCCTTAGCACGTAAAGGAATATTATTTGGGGGTCCAGCCATGGAGAAGAGTTTAGACACGAGGAGAAGATAAGGAACACACCCATTATCAAGAAATCACATTAGGATTCTCTTTTTAACCAGTTCCTTAAAACACTAGTGCTTAGGAAATCTATTGGAGGCAGAAGCTGTCAAGGGTAGCTTAGGGTTAGGGTTAGGGTTAGGGTGAGGGTTAGGGTACGGTTTAGGGTACGGGTTCAGGGAGGGGTTCGGGTAGGGCGTAGGGTATGGGTTAGGGTTAGGGTTAGAGTTAGTGTAAGGGTTAGGGCTCGGTTTAGGGTACGGGTTAGGATTAGGGTACACGCTAGGGTTAGGGTAGGGGTTAGGGTTAGGGTACGCGTTAGGGTGAGGGTAGTTATTAAACCTATCACACTCTCTAGATACCCCTTAGCACATAAAGGAATATTATTTGGGGGTCCAGCCATGGAGAAGAGTTTAGACACGAGGAGAAGATAAGGAACACACCCATTATCAAGAAATCACATTAGGATTCTCTTTTTAACATGTTCCTTAAAACACTAGTGCTTAGGAAATCTCTTGGAGGCAGAAGCCGTCAAGGGTAACTTAGGGTTAGGGTTAGGGTTAGGGTGAGGGTTAGGGTACGGCTTAGGGTACGGGTTCGGGGAGGGGTTCGGGTAAGGCGTAGGGTATGGGTTAGGGTTAGGGTTAGGGCTCGGTTTAGGGTACAGTTTAGGATTAGGGTACACGTTAGGGTTAGGGTAGGGGTTAGGGTTAGTGTACGCGTTCGGGTGAGGGTAGTTATTAAACCTATCCCACTCTCTAGATACCCCTTAGCACGTACAAGAATATTATTGGGGGTCCGGCCATGGAGAAGAGTTTAGACACTAGGAGAAGATAAGGAACACTCCCATTATCACGAAATCACATTAGGATTCTCTTTTTAACCTGTTCCTTAAAACACTAGTGCTTAGGAAATCTATTGGAGGCAGAAGCAGTCAAGGGTAGCTTAGGGTTAGGGTTAGGGTTAGGGTGAGGGTTAGGGTATTGCTTAGGGTACGGGTTCGGGGAGGGGTTCGGGTAGGGCGTAGGGTACGGGTTAGGGTTAGGGTTAGGGCTAGTGTTAGGGTTAGGGCTCGGTTTAGGGTACGGGTTAGGATTAGGGTACGCGTTAGGGTTAGGGTAGGGGTTAGGGTTAGGGTACGCGTTAGGGTGAGGGTAGTTATTAAACCTATCCCACTCTCCAGATACCCCTTAGCACGTAAAGGAATATTATTTGGGGGTCCAGCCATGGAGAAGAGTTTAGACACGAGGGGAAGATAAGGAACACACCCATTATCAAGAAATCACATTAGGATTCTCTTTTTAACCTGTTCCTTAAAACACTAGTGCTTAGGAAATCTATTGGAGGCAGAAGCCGTCAAGGGTAGCTTAGGGTTAGGGTTAGGGTTAGGGTGAGGGTTAGGGTACGGTTTAGGGTACGGGTTCAGGGAGGGGTTCGGGTAGGGCGTAGGGTATGGGTTAGGGTTAGGGTTAGAGTTAGTGTTAGGGTTAGGGCTCGGTTTAGGGTACGGGTTAGGATAAGGGTACACGCTAGGGTTAGGGTAGGGGTTAGGGTTAGGGTACGCGTTAGGGTGAGGGTAGTTATTAAACCTATCACACTCTCTAGATACCCCTTAGCACAGAAAAGAATATTATTTGGGGGTCCAGCCATGGAGAAGAGTTTAGACACGAGGAGAAGATAAGGAACACACCCATTATCAAGAAATCACATTAGGATTCTCTTTTTAACATGTTAATTAAAACACTAGTGCTTAGGAAATCTATTGGAGGCAGAAGCCGTCAAGGGTAGCTTAGGGTTAGGGTTAGGGTTAGGGTGAGGGTTAGGGTACGGCTTAGGGTACGGGTTCGGGGAGGGGTTCGGGTAGGGCGTAGGGTATGGGTTAGGGTTAGGGTTAGGGCTCGGTTTAGGGTACAGGTTAGGATTAGGGTACGCGTTAGTGTTAGGGTAGGGGTTAGGGTTAGTGTACGCGTTCGGGTGAGGGTAGTTATTAAACCTATCCCACTCTCTAGATACCCCTTAGCACGTACAGGAATATTATTGGGGGTCCAGCCATGGAGAAGAGTTTAGACACTAGGAGAAGATAAGGAACACACCCATTATCACGAAATCACATTAGGATTCTCTTTTTAACCTGTTCCTTAAAACACTAGTGCTTAGGAAATCTATTGGAGGCAGAAGCAGTCAAGGGTAGCTTAGGGTTAGGGTTAGGGTTAGGGTGAGGGTTAGGGTATGGCTTAGGGTACGGGTTCGGGGAGGGGTTCGGGTAGGGCGTAGGCTATGGGTTAGGGTTAGGGTTAGGGTTAGTGTTAGGGTTAGGGCTCGGTTTAGGGTACGGGTTAGGATTAGTGTATGCGTTAGGGTTAGGGTAGGGGTTAGGGTTAGAGTACGCGTCAGGGTGAGGGTAGTTATTAAACCTATCCCACTCTCTAGATACCCCTTAGCACGTAAAGGAATATTATTTGGGGGTCCAGCCATGGAGAAGAGTTTAGACACAAGGAGAAGATAAGGAACACACCCATTATCAAGAAATCACATTAGGATTCTCTTTTTAACATGTTCCTTAAAACACTAGTGCTTAGGAAATCTATTGGAGGCAGAAGCCGTCAAGGGTAGCTTAGGGTTAGGGTTAGGGTTAGGGTGAGGGTTAGGGTACGGCTTAGGGTACGGGTTCGGGGAGGGGTTCGGGTAGGGCGTAGGGTATGGGTTAGTGTTAGGGTTAGGGCTAGTGTTAGGGTTAGGGCTCGGTTGAGGGTACAGGTTAGGATTAGGGTACGCGTTACGGTTAGGGTAGGGGTTAGGGTTAGTGTACGCATTAGGGTGAGGGTAGTTATTAAACCTATCCCACTCTCTAGATACCCCTTAGCACGTACAGGAATATTATTGGGGGTCCAGCCATGGAGAAGAGTTTAGACACTAGGAGAAGATAAGGAACACACCCATTATCAAGAAATCACATTAGGATTCTCTTTTTAACCTGTTCCTTAAAACACTAGTGCTTAGGAAATCTATTGGAGGCAGAAGCATTCAAGGGTAGCTTAGGGTTAGGGTTAGGGTTAGGGTTAGGGTGAGTGTTAGGGTATGGCTTAGGGTACGGGTTCGGGGAGGGGTTCGGGTAGGGCGTAGGGTATGGGTTAGGGTTAGGGTTAGGGTTAGTGTTAGGGTTAGGGCTCGGTTTAGGGTACGGGTTAGGATTAGGGTACGCGTTAGGGTTAGGGTAGGGGTTAGGGTTAGGGTACGCGTTAGGGTGGGGGTAGTTATTAAACCTATCACACTCTCTAGTTACCCCTTAGCACGTAAAGGAATATTATTTGGGGGTCCAGACATGGAGAAGAGTTTAGACACTAGGAGAAGATAAGGAACACAACCATTATCACGAAATCACATTAGGATTCTCTTTTTAACCTGTTCCTTAAAACACTAGTGCTTAGGAAATCTATTGGAGGCAGAAGCATTCAAGGGTAGCTTAGGGTTAGGGTTAGGGTTAGGGTGAGGGTTAGGGTACGGCTTAGGGTATGGGTTCGGGGAGGGGTTCGGGTAGGGCGTAGGGTATGGGTTAGGGTTAGGGTTAGGGCTAGTGTTAGGGTTAGGGCTCGGTTTAGGGTACGGGTTAGGATTAGGGTATGCGTTAGGGTTAGGGTAGGGGTTAGGGTTAGTGTACGCGTTTGGGTGGGGGTAGTTATTAAACCTATCCCACTCTCTAGATACCCCTTAGCACGTACAGGAATATTATTGGGGGTCCAGCCATGGAGAAGAGTTTAGACACTAGGAGAAGATAAGGAACACACCCATTATCACGAAATCACATTAGGATTCTCTTTTTAACCTGTTCCTTAAAACACTAGTGCTTAGGAAATCTATTGGAGGCAGAAGCAGTCAAGGGTAGCTTAGGGTTAGGGTTAGGGTTAGGGTGAGGGTTAGGGTATGGCTTAGGGTACGGGTTCGGGGAGGGGTTCGGGTAGGGCGTAGGGTATGGGTTAGGGTTAGGGTTAGGGTTAGTGTTAGGGTTAGGGCTCGGTTTAGGGTACGGGTTAGGATTAGTGTACGCGTTAGGGTTAGGACAGGGGTTAGGGTTAGGGTACGCGTTAGGGTGGGGGTAGTTATTAAACCTATCACACTCTCTAGATACCCCTTAGCACGTAAAGGAATATTATTTGGGGGTCCAGCCATGGAGAAGAGTTTAGACACGAGGAGAAGATAAGGAACACACCCATTATCAAGAAATCACATTAGGATTCTCTTTTTAACCTGTTCCTTAAAACACTAGTGCTTAGGAAATCTATTGGAGCCAGAAGCAGTCAAGGGTAGCTTAGGGTTAGGGTTAGGGTTAGGGTGAGGGTTAGGGTACGGCTTAGGGTACGGGTTCGGGGAGGGGTTCGGGTAGGGCGTAGGCTATGGGTTAGGGTTAGTGTTAGGGTTAGTGTTAGGGTTAGGGCTCGGTTTAGGGTACGGGTTAGGATTAGGGTACGCGTTAGGGTTAGGGTAGGGGTTAGGGTTAGGGTATGCGATAGGGTGAGGTTAGTTATTAAACCTATCCCACTCTCTAGATACCCCTTAGCACGTAAAGGAATATTATTTGGGGGTCCAGCCATGGAGAAGAGTTTAGACACGAGGAGAAGATAAGGAACACACCCATTATCAAGAAATCACATTAGGATTCTCTTTTTAACCTGTTCCTTAAAACACTAGTGCTTAGGAAATCTATTGGAGGCAGAAGCCGTCAAGGGTACCTTAGGGTTAGGGTTAGGGTTAGGGTGAGGGTTAGGGTACGGTTTAGGGTACGGGTTCAGGGAGGGGTTCGGGTAGGGCGTAGGGTATGGGTTAGGGTTAGGGTTAGAGTTAGTGTTAGGGTTAGGGCTCGGTTTAGTGTACGGGTTAGGATTAGGGTACGCGCTAGGGTTAGGGTAGGGGTTAGGGTTAGGGTACGCGTTAGGGTGAGGGTAGTTATTAAACCTATCACACTCTCTAGATACCCCTTAGCACATAAAGGAATATTATTTGGTGGTCCAGCCATGGAGAAGAGTTTAGACACGAGGAGAAGACAAGGAACACACCCATTATCAAGAAATCACATTAGGATTCTATTTTTAACATGTTCCTTAAAACACTAGTGCTTAGGAAATCTATTGGAGGCAGAAGCCGTCAAGGGTAGCTTAGGGTTAGGGTTAGGGTTAGGGTGAGGGTTAGGGTACGGCTTAGGGTACGGGTTCGGGGAGGTGTTCGGGTAGGGCGTAGGGTATGGGTTAGGGTTAGGGTTAGGGCTAGTGTTAGGGTTAGGGCTCGGTTTAGGGTACGGGTTAGGCTTAGGGTATGCGTTAGGGTTAGGGTAGGGGTTAGGGTTAGTGTACGCGTTCGGGTGAGGGTAGTTATTAAACCTATCCCACTCTCTAGATACCCCTTAGCACGTACGGGAATATTATTGGGGGTCCAGCCATGGAGAAGAGTTTAGACACTAGGAGAAGATAAGGAACACACCCATTATCAAGAAATCACATTAGGATTCTCTTTTTAACCTGTTCCTTAAATCACTAGTGCTTAGGAAATCTATTGGAGGCAGAAGCAGTCAAGGGTAGCTTAGGGTTAGGGTTAGGGTTAGGGTGAGGGTTAGGGTATGGCTTAGGGTACGGGTTCGGGGAGGGGTTCGGGTAGGGCGTAGGGTATGGGTTAGGGTTAGGGTTAGGGTTAGTGTTAGGGTTAGGGCTCGGTTTAGGGTACGGGTTAGGATTAGGGTACGCGTTAGGGTTAGGGCAGGGGTTAGGGTTAGGGTACGCATTAGGGTGGGGGTAGTTATTAAACCTATCACACTCTCTAGATACCCCTTAGCACGTAAAAAATATTATTTGGGGGTCCAGCCATGGAGAAGAGTTTAGACACGAGGAGAAGATAAAGAACACACCCATTATCAAGAAATCACATTAGGATTCTCTTTTTAACCTGTTCCTTAAAACACTAGTGCTTAGGAAATCTATTGGAGGCAGAAGCAGTCAAGGGTAGCTTAGGGTTAGGGTTAGGGTTAGTGTGAGGGTTAGGGTACGGCTTAGGGTACGGGTTCGGGGAGGGGTTCGGGTAGGGCGTAGGCTATGGGTTAGGGTTAGTGTTAGGGTTAGTGTTAGGGTTAGGGCTCGGTTTAGGGTACGGCTTAGGATTAGGGTACGCGTTAGGGTTAGGGTAGGGGTTAGGGTTAGGGTATGCGATAGGGTGAGGTTAGTTATTAAACCTATCCCACTCTTTAGATACCCCTTAGCACGTAAAGGAATATTATTTGGGGGTCCAGCCATGGAGAAGAGTTTAGATAATAGGAGAAGATAAGGAACACACCCATTATCAAGAAATCACATTAGGATTCTCTTTTTAACCTGTTCCTTAAAACCCTACTGCTTAGGAAATCTATTGGAGGCAGAAGCCGTCAAGGGTACCTTAGGGTTAGGGTTAGGGTTAGGGTGAGGGTTAGGGTACGGCTTACGATACGGGTTCGGGGAGGGGTTCGGGTAGGGCGTAGGGTGTGGGTTAGGGTTAGGGTTAGGGCTAGTGTTAGGGTTAGGGCTCGGTTTAGGGTACGGGTTAGGATTAGGGTATGCGTTAGGGTTAGGGTAGGGGTTAGGGTTAGGATACGCTTTAGGGTGAGGGTAGTTATTAAACCTATCCCACTCTCTAGATACCCCTTAGCACGTAAAGGAATATTATTTGGGGGTCCAGCCATGGAGAAGGGTTTAGACACTAGGAGAAGATAAGGAACACACCCATTATCAAGAAATCACAATATGATTCTCTTTTTAAACTGTTCCTTAAAACACTAGTGCTTAGGAAATCTATTGGAGGCAGAAGCAGTCAAGGGTAGCTTAGGGTTTGGGTTAGGGTTAGGGTGAGGGTTAGGGTACGGCTTAGGGTACGGGTTCGGGGAGGGTTTCGGGTAGGGCGTAGGGTATGGGTTAGGGTTAGGGTTAGTGTTAGGGTTAGGGCTCGGTTTAGGGTACGGGTTAGGATTAGGGTAATCGTTAGGGTTAGGGTAGCGGTTAGGGTTAGGGTACGCGTTAGGGTGAGGGTAGTTATTAAACCTATCACACTCTCTAGATACCCCTTAGCACGTAAAGGAATATTATTTGGGGGTCCAGCCATGGAGAAGAGTTTAGACACTAGGAGAAGATAAGGAACACACCCATTATCACGAAATCACATTAGGATTCTCTTTTTAACCTGTTCCTTAAAACACTAGTGCTTAGGAAATCTATTGGAGGCAGAAGCATTCAAGGGTAGCTTAGGGTTAGGGTTAGGGTTAGGGTGAGGGTTAGGGTACGGCTTAGGGTACGGGTTCGGGGAGGGGTTCGGGTAGGGCGTAGCGTATGGGTTAGGGTTAGGGTTAGGGCTAGTGTTAGGGTTAGGGCTGGGTTTAGGGTACGGGTTAGGATTAGGTTACGCGTTAGGGTTAGGGTAGGGGTTAGGGTTAGGGTACGCGTTAGGGTGAGGGTAGTTATTAAACCTATCCCACTCTCTAGATACCCCTTAGCACGTAAAGGAATATTATTTGGGGGTCCAGCCATGGAGAAGAGTTTAGACACGAGGAGAAGATAAGGAACACACCCATTATCAAGAAATCACATTAGGATTCTCTTTTTAACCAGTTCCTTAAAACACTAGTGCTTAGGAAATCTATTGGAGGCAGAAGCTGTCAAGGGTAGCTTAGGGTTAGGGTTAGGGTTAGGGTGAGGGTTAGGGTAACGGTTTAGGGTACGGGTTCAGGGAGGGGTTTCGGGTAGGGCGTAGGGTATGGGTTAGGGTTAGGGTTAGAGTTAGTGTAAGGGTTAGGGCTCGGTTTAGGGGTACGGGTTAGGATTAGGGTACACGCTAGGGTTAGGGTAGGGGTTAGGGTTAGGGTACGCGTTAGGGTGAGGGTAGTTATTAAACCTATCACACTCTCTAGATACCCCTTAGCACATAAAGGAATATTATTTGGGGGTCCAGCCATGGAGAAGAGTTTAGACACGAGGAGAAGATAAGGAACACACCCATTATCAAGAAATCACATTAGGATTCTCTTTTTAACATGTTCCTTAAAACACTAGTGCTTAGGAAATCTCTTGGAGGCAGAAGCCGTCAAGGGTAACTTAGGGTTAGGGTTAGGGTTAGGGTGCGGGTTAGGGTACGGCTTAGGGTACGGGTTCGGGGAGGGGTTCGGGTAGGGCGTAGGGTATGGGTTAGGGTTAGGGTTAGGGCTCGGTTTAGGGTACAGTTTAGGATTAGGGTACACGTTAGGGTTAGGGTAGGGGTTAGGGTTAGTGTACGCGTTCGGGTGAGGGTAGTTATTAAACCTATCCCACTCTCTAGATACCCCTTAGCACGTACAAGAATATTATTGGGGGTCCGGCCATGGAGAAGAGTTTAGACACTAGGAGAAGATAAGGAACACTCCCATTATCACGAAATCACATTAGGATTCTCTTTTTAACCTGTTCCTTAAAACACTAGTGCTTAGGAAATCTATTGGAGGCAGAAGCAGTCAAGGGTAGCTTAGGGTTAGGGTGAGGGTTAGGGTGAGGGTTAGGGTATTGCTTAGGGTACGGGTTCGGGGAGGGGTTCGGGTAGGGCGTAGGGTATGGGTTAGGGTTAGGGTTAGGGCTAGTGTTAGGGTTAGGGCTCGGTTTAGGGTACGGGTTAGGATTAGGGTACGCGTTAGGGTTAGGGTAGGGGTTAGGGTTAGTGTACGCGTTAGGGTGAGGGTAGTTATTAAACCTATCCCACTCTCTAGATACCCCTTAGCACGTAAAGGAATATTATTTGGGGGTCCAGCCATGGAGAAGAGTTTAGACACGAGGGGAAGATAAGGAACACACCCATTATCAAGAAATCACATTAGGATTCTCTTTTTAACCTGTTCCTTAAAACACTAGTGCTTAGGAAATCTATTGGAGGCAGAAGCCGTCAAGGGTAGCTTAGGGTTAGGGTTAGGGTTAGGGTGAGGGTTAGGGTACGGTTTAGGGTACGGGTTCAGGGAGGGGTTCGGGTAGGGCGTAGGGTATGGGTTAGGGTTAAGGTTAGAGTTAGTGTTAGGGTTAGGGCTCGGTTTAGGGTACGGGTTAGGATAAGGGTACACGCTAGGGTTAGGGTAGGGGTTAGGGTTAGGGTACGCGTTAGGGTGAGGGTAGTTATTAAACCTATCACACTCTCTAGATACCCCTTAGCACAGAAAAGAATATTATTTGGGGGTCCAGCCATGGAGAAGAGTTTAGACACGAGGAGAAGATAAGGAACACACCCATTATCAAGAAATCACATTAGGATTCTCTTTTTAACATGTTAATTAAAACACTAGTGCTTAGGAAATCTATTGGAGGCAGAAGCCGTCAAGGGTAGCTTAGGGTTAGGGTTAGGGTTAGGGTGCGGGTTAGGGTACGGCTTAGGGTACGGGTTCGGGGAGGGGTTCGGGTAGGGCGTAGGGTATGGGTTAGGGTTAGGGTTAGGGCTCGGTTTAGGGTACAGGTTAGGATTAGGGTACGCGTTAGTGTTAGGGTAGGGGTTAGGGTTAGTGTACGCGTTCGGGTGAGGGTAGTTATTAAACCTATCCCACTCTCTAGATACCCCTTAGCACGTACAGGAATATTATTGGGGGTCCAGCCATGGAGAAGAGTTTAGACACTAGGAGAAGATAAGGAACACACCCATTATCACGAAATCACATTAGGATTCTCTTTTTAACCTGTTCCTTAAAACACTAGTGCTTAGGAAATCTATTGGAGGCAGAAGCAGTCAAGGGTAGCTTAGGGTTAGGGTTAGGGTTAGGGTGAGGGTTAGGGTATGGCTTAGGGTACGGGTTCGGGGAGGGGTTCGGGTAGGGCGTAGGCTATGGGTTAGGGTTAGGGTTAGGGTTAGTGTTAGGGTTAGGGCTCGGTTTAGGGTACGGGTTAGGATTAGTGTATGCGTTAGGGTTAGGGTAGGGGTTAGGGTTAGGGTACGCGTCAGGGTGAGGGTAGTTATTAAACCTATCCCACTCTCTAGATACCCCTTAGCACGTAAAGGAATATTATTTGGGGGTCCAGCCATGGAGAAGAGTTTAGACACAAGGAGAAGATAAGGAACACACCCATTATCAAGAAATCACATTAGGATTCTCTTTTTAACATGTTCCTTAAAACACTAGTGCTTAGGAAATCTATTGGAGGCAGAAGCCGTCAAGGGTAGCTTAGGGTTAGGGTTAGGGTTAGGGTGAGGGTTAGGGTACGGCTTAGGGTAAGGGTTCGGGGAGGGGTTCGGGTAGGGCGTAGGGTATGGGTTAGTGTTAGGGTTAGGGCTAGTGTTAGGGTTAGGGATCGGTTTAGGGTACAGGTTAGGATTAGGGTACGCGTTACGGTTAGGGTAGGGGTTAGGGTTAGTGTACGCATTAGGGTGAGGGTAGTTATTAAACCTATCCCACTCTCTAGATACCCCTTAGCACGTACAGGAATATTATTGGGGGTCCAGCCATGGAGAAGAGTTTAGACACTAGGAGAAGATAAGGAACACACCCATTATCAAGAAATCACATTAGGATTCTCTTTTTAACCTGTTCCTTAAAACACTAGTGCTTAGGAAATCTATTGGAGGCAGAAGCATTCAAGGGTAGCTTAGGGTTAGGGTTAGGGTTAGGGTTAGGGTGAGTGTTAGGGTATGGCTTAGGGTACGGGTTCGGGGAGGGGTTCGGGTAGGGCGTAGGGTATGGGTTAGGGTTAGGGTTAGGGTTAGTGTTAGGGTTAGGGCTCGGTTTAGGGTACGGGTTAGGATTAGGGTACGCGTTAGGGTTAGGGTAGGGGTTAGGGTTAGGGTACGCGTTAGGGTGGGGGTAGTTATTAAACCTATCACACTCTCTAGATACCCCTTAGCACGTAAAGGAATATTATTTGGGGGTCCAGACATGGAGAAGAGTTTAGACACTAGGAGAAGATAAGGAACACACCCATTATCACGAAATCACATTAGGATTCTCTTTTTAACCTGTTCCTTAAAACACTAGTGCTTAGGAAATCTATTGGAGGCAGAAGCAGTCAAGGGTAGCTTAGGGTTAGGGTTAGGGTTAGGATGAGGGTTAGGGTACGGCTTAGGGTATGGGTTCGGGGAGGGGTTCGGGTAGGGCGTAGTGTATGGGTTAGGGTTAGGGTTAGGGCTAGTGTTAGGGTTAGGGCTCGATTTAGGGTACGGGTTAGGATTAGGGTACGCGTTAGGGTTCGGGTAGGGGTTAGGGTTAGGGTACGCGTTAGGGTGAGGGTAGTTATTAAACCTATCCCACTCTCTAGATACCCCTTAGCACGTAAAGGAATATTATTTGGGGGTCCAGCCATGGAGAAGAGTTTAGACACGAGGAGAAGATAAGGAACACACCCATTATCAAGAAATCACATTAGGATTCTCTTTTTAACCTGTTCCTTAAAACACTAGTGCTTAGGAAATCTATTGGAGGCAGAAGCCGTCAAGGGTAGCTTAGGGTTAGGGTTAGGGTTAGGGTGAGGGTTAGGGTACGGTTTAGGGTACGGGTTCAGGGAGGGGTTCGGGTAGGGCGTAGGGTATGGGTTAGGGTTAGGGTTAGAGTTAGTGTTAGGGTTAGGGCTCGGTTTAGGGTACGGGTTAGGATTAGGGTACGCGCTAGCTTTAGGGTAGGGGTTAGGGTTAGGGTACGCGTTAGGGTGAGGGTAGTTATTAAACCTATCACACTCTCTAGATACCCCTTAGCACATAAAGGAATATTATTTGGGGGTCCAGCCATGGAGAAGAGTTTAGACACGAGGAGAAGACAAGGAACACACCCATTATCAAGAAATCACATTAGGATTCTATTTTTAACATGTTCCTTAAAACACTAGTGTTTAGGAAATCTATTGGAGGCAGAAGCCGTCAAGGGTAGCTTAGGGTTAGGGTTAGGGTTAGGGTGAGGGTTAGGGTACGGGTTCGGGGAGGTGTTCGGGTAGGGAGTAGGGTATGTGTTAGGGTTAGGGTTAGGGCTAGTGTTAGGGTTAGGGCTCGGTTTAGGGTACGGGTTAGGATTAGGGTATGCGTTAGGGTTAGGGTAGGGGTTAGGGTTAGTGTACGCGTTAGGGTGAGGGTAGTTATTAAACCTATCCCACTCTCTAGATACCCCTTAGCACGTACAGGAATATTATTGGGGGTCCAGCCATGGAGAAGAGTTTAGACACTAGGAGAAGATAAGGAACACACCCATTATCACGAAATCACATTAGGATTCTCTTTTTAACCTGTTCCTTAAAACACTAGTGCTTAGGAAATCTATTGGAGGCAGAAGCAGTCAAGGGTAGCTTAGGATTAGGGTTAGGGTTAGGGTGAGGGTTAGGGTACGGCTTAGGGTACGGGTTCGGGGAGGGGTTCGGGTAGGCCGTAGGGTATGGGTTAGGGTTAGGGTTAGGGTTAGTGTTAGGGTTAGGGCTCGGTTTAGGGTACGGGTTAGGATTAGGGTACGCGTTAGTGTTAGGGTAGTGGTTAGATTTAGGGTACGCTTTAGGGTGAGGGTAGTTATTAAACCTATCCCACTCTCTAGATACCCCTTAGCACGTAAAGGAATATTATTTGGGGGTCCAGCCATGGAGAAGAGTTTAGACACTAGGAGAAGATAAGGAACACACCCATTATCAAGAAATCACCATATGATTCTCTTTTTAAACTGTTCCTTAAAACAGTAGTGCTTAGGAAATCTATTGGAGGTAGAAGCAGTCAAGGGTAGCTTAGGGTTAGGGTTAGGGTTAGGGTGAGGGTTAGGGTACGGCTTAGGGTACGGGTTCGGGGAGGGGTTCGGGTAGGGCGTAGGCTATGGGTTAGGGTTAGTGTTAGGGTTAGTGTTAGGGTTAGGGCTCGGTTTAGGGTACAGGATAGGATTAGGGTACGCGTTAGGGTTAGGGTAGGGGTTAGGGTTAGGGTATGCGATAGGTTGAGGTTAGTTTTTAAACCTATCCCACTCTCTAGATACCCCTTAGCACGTAAAGGAATATTATTTGGGGGTCCAGCCATGGAGAAGAGTTTAGACACTAGGAGAAGATAAGGAACACACCCATTATCAAGAAATCACATTAGGATTCTCTTTTTAACCTGTTCCTTAAAACACTAGTGCTTAGGAAATCTATTGGAGGCAGAAGCCGTCAAGGGTAGCTTAGGGTTAGGGTTAGGGTTAGGGTGAGGGTTAGGGTACGGTTTAGGGTACGGTTTCAGGGAGGGGTTCGGGTAGGGCGTAGGGTATGGGTTAGGGTTAGGGTTAGAGTTAGTGTTAGGGTTAGGGCTCGGTTTAGGGTACGGGTTAGGATTAGGGTACGCGCTAGGGTTAGGGTAGGGGTTAGGGTTAGGGTACGCGTTAGGGTGAGGGTAGTTATTAAACCTATCACACTCTCTAGATACCCCTTAGCACATAAAGGAATATTATTTGGGGGTCCAGCCATGGAGAAGAGTTTAGACACGAGGAGAAGACAAGGAACACACCCATTATCAAGAAATCACATTAGGATTCTATTTTTAACATGTTCCTTAAAACACTAGTGTTTAGGAAATCTATTGGAGGCAGAAGCCGTCAAGGGTAGCTTAGGGTTAGGGTTAGGGTTAGGGTGAGGTTTAGGGTACGGCTTAGGGTACGGGTTCGGGGAGGTGTTCGGGTAGGGAGTAGGGTATGTGTTAGGGTTAGGGTTAGGGCTAGTGTTAGGGTTAGGGCTCGGTTTAGGGTACGGGTTAGGATTAGGGTATGCGTTAGGGTTAGGGTAGGGGTTAGCGTTAGTGTACGCGTTAGGGTGAGGGTAGTTATTAAACCTATCCCACTCTCTAGATACCCCTTAGCACGTACAGGAATATTATTGGGGGTCCAGCCATGGAGAAGAGTTTAGACACTAGGAGAAGATAAGGAAAACACCCATTATCACGAAATCACATTAGGATTCTCTTTTTAACCTGTTCCTTAAAACACTAGTGCTTAGGAAATCTATTGGAGGCAGAAGCAGTCAAGGGTAGCTTAGGGTTAGGGTTAGGGTTAGGGTGAGGGTTAGGGTATGGCTTAGGGTACGGGTTCGGGGAGGGGTTCAGGTAGGGCGTAGGGTATGGGTTAGGGTTAGGGTTAGGGTTAGTGTTAGGGTTAGGGTTCGGTTTACGGTACGGGTTAGGATTACGGTACGCGTTAGGGTTAGGGTAGGGGTTAGGGTTAGGGTACGCGTTAGGGTGGGGGTAGTTATTAAACCTATCACACTCACTAGATACCCCTTAGCACGTAAAGGAATATTATTTGGGGGTCCAGCCATGGAGAAGAGTTTAGACACGAGGAGAAGATAAGGAACACACCCATTATCAAGAAATCACATTAGGATTCTCTTTTTAACCTGTTCCTTAAAACACTAGTGCTTAGGAAATCTATTGGAGGCAGAAGCCGTCAAGGGTAGCTTAGGGTTAGGGTTAGGGTTAGGGTGAGGGTTAGGGTACGGTTTAGGGTACGGGTTCAGGGAGGGGTTCGGGTAGGGCGTAGGGTATGGGTTAGGGTTAGGGTTAGAGTTAGTGTTAGGGTTAGGGCTCGGTTTAGGGTACGGGTTAGGATTAGGGTACGCGCTAGGGTTAGGGTAGGGGTTAGGGTTAGGGTACGCGTTAGGGTGAGGGTAGTTATTAAACCTATCACACTCTCTAGATACCCCTTAGCACATAAAGGAATATTATTTGGGGGTCCAGCCATGGAGAAGAGTTTAGACACGAGGAGAAGACAAGGAACACACCCATTATCAAGAAATCACATTAGGATTCTATTTTTAACATGTTCCTTAAAACACTAGTGTTTAGGAAATCTATTGGAGGCAGAAGCCGTCAAGGGTAGCTTAGGGTTAGGGTTAGGGTTAGGGTGAGGGTTAGGGTACGGCTTAGGGTACGGGTTCGGGGAGGTGTTCGGGTAGGGAGTAGGGTATGTGTTAGGGTTAGGGTTAGGGCTAGTGTTAGGGTTAGGGCTCGGTTTAGGGTACGGGTTAGGATTAGGGTATGCGTTAGGGTTAGGGTAGGGGTTAGGGTTAGTGTACGCGTTAGGGTGAGGGTAGTTATTAAACCTATCCCACTCTCTAGATACCCCTTAGCACGTACAGGAATATTATTGGGGGTCCAGCCATGGAGAAGAGTTTAGACACTAGGAGAAGATAAGGAACACACCCATTATCACGAAATCACATTAGGATTCTCTTTTTAACCTGTTCCTTAAAACACTAGTGCTTAGGAAATCTATTGGAGGCAGAAGCAGTCAAGGGTAGCTTAGGGTTAGGGTTAGGGTTAGGGTGAGGGTTAGGGTATGGCTTAGGGTACGGGTTCGGGGAGGGGTTCAGGTAGGGCGTAGGGTATGGGTTAGGGTTAGGGTTAGGGTTAGTGTTAGGGTTAGGGTTCGGTTTACGGTACGGGTTAGGATTAGGGTACGGGTTAGGGTTAGGGTAGGGGTTAGGGTTAGGGTACGCGTTAGGGTGGGGGTATTTATTAAACCTATCACACTCACTAGATACCCCTTAGCACGTAAAGGAATATTATTTGGGGGTCCAGCCATGGAGAAGAGTTTAGACACGAGGAGAAGATAAGGAACACACCCATTATCAAGAAATCACATTAGGATTCTCTTTTTAACCTGTTCCTTAAAACACTAGTGCTTAGGAAATCTATTGGAGGCAGAAGCCGTCAAGGGTAGCTTAGGGTTAGGGTTAGGGTTAGGGTGAGGGTTAGGGTACGGGTTCAGGGAGGGGTTCGGGTAGGGCGTAGGGTATGGGTTAGGGTTAGGGTTAGAGTTAGTGTTAGGTTTAGGGCTCGGTTTAGGGTACGGGTTAGGATTAGGGTACGCGCTAGGGTTAGGGTAGGGGTTAGGGTTAGGGTACGCGTTAGGGTGAGGGTAGTTATTAAACCTATCACACTCTCTAGATACCCCTTAGCACATAAAGGAATATTATTTGGGGGTCCAGCCATGGAGAAGAGTTTAGACACGAGGAGAAGACAAGGAACACACCCATTATCAAGAAATCACATTAGGATTCTATTTTTAACATGTTCCTTAAAACACTAATGTTTAGGAAATCTATTGGAGGCAGAAGCCGTCAAGGGTAGCTTAGGGTTAGTGTTAGGGTTAGGGTGAGGGTTAGGGTACGGCTTAGGGTACGGGTTCGGGGAGGTGTTCGGGTAGGGAGTAGGGTATGTGTTAGGGTTAGGGTTAGGGCTAGTGTTAGGGTTAGGGCTCGGTTTAGGGTACGGGTTAGGATTAGGGTATGCGTTAGGGTTAGGGTAGGGGTTAGGGTTAGTGTACGCGTTAGGGTGAGGGTAGTTATTAAAACTATCCCACTCTCTAGATACCCCTTAGCATGTACAGGAATATTATTGGGGGTCCAGCCATGGAGAAGAGTTTAGACACTAGGAGAAGATAAGGAACACACCCATTATCACGAAATCACATTAGGATTCTCTTTTTAACCTGTTCCTTAAAACACTAGTGCTTAGGAAATCTATTGGAGGCAGAAGCAGTCAAGGGTAGCTTAGGGTTAGGGTTAGGGTTAGGGTGAGGGTTAGGGTATGGCTTAGGGTACGGGTTCGGGGAGGGGTTCAGGTAGGGCGTAGGGTATGGGTTAGGGTTAGGGTTAGGGTTAGTGTTAGGGTTAGGGTTCGGTTTACGGTACGGGTTAGGATTAGGGTACGCGTTAGGGTTAGGGTAGGGGTTAGGGTTAGGGTACGCGTTAGGGTGGGGGTAGTTATTAAACCTATCACACTCACTAGATACCCCTTAGCACGTAAAGGAATATTATTTGGGGGTCCAGCCATGGAGAAGAGTTTAGACACGAGGAGAAGATAAGGAACACACCCATTATCAAGAAATCACATTAGGATTCTCTTTTTAACCTGTTCCTTAAAACACTAGTGCTTAGGAAATCTATTGCAGGCAGAAGCAGTCAAGGGTAGCTTAGGGTTAGGGTTAGGGTTAGGGTGAGGGTTAGGGTACGGCTTAGGGTACGGGTTCGGGGAGGGGTTCGGGTAGGCCGTAGGGTATGGGTTAGGGTTAGGGTTAGGGTTAGTGTTAGGGTTAGGGCTCGGTTTAGGGTACGGGTTAGGATTAGGGTACGCGTTAGTGTTAGGGTAGTGGTTAGAGTTAGGGTACGCTTTAGGGTGAGGGTAGTTATTAAACCTATCCCACTCTCTAGATACCCCTTAGCACGTAAAGGAATATTATTTGGGGGTCCAGCCATGGAGAAGAGTTTAGACACTAGGAGAAGATAAGGAACACACCCATTATCAAAAATCACCATATGATTCTCTTTTTAAACTGTTCCTTAAAACACTAGTGCTTAGGAAATCTATTGGAGGCAGAAGCAGTCAAGGGTAGCTTAGGGTTAGGGTTAGGGTTAGGGTGAGGGTTAGGGTACGGCATAGGGTACGGGTTCGGGGAGGGGTTCGGGTAGGGCGTAGGGTATGGGTTAGGGTTAGGGTTAGGGTTAGTGTTAGGGTTAGGGCTCGGTTTAGGGTACGGGATAGGATTAGGGTACGCGTTAGGGTTAGGGTAGGGGTTAGGGTTAGGGTATGCGATAGGTTGAGGTTAGTTTTTAAACCTATCCCACTCTCTAGATACCCCTTAGCACGTAAAGGAATATTATTTGGGGGTCCAGCCATGGAGAAGAGTTTAGACACTAGGAGAAGATAAGGAACACACCCATTATCAAGAAATCACATTAGGATTCTCTTTTTAACCTGTTCCTTAAAACACTACTGCTTAGGAAATCTATTGGAGGCAGAAGCCGTCAAGGGTAGCTTAGGGTTAGGGTTAGGGTTAGGGTGAGGGTTAGGGTACGGCTTACGATACGGGTTCGGGGAGGGGTTCGGGTAGGGCGTAGGGTATGGGTTAGGGTTAGGGTTAGGGCTAGTGTTAGGGTTAGGGCTCGGTTTAGGGTACGGGTTAGGATTAGGGTACGCGTTAGGGTTAGGGTAGGGGTTAGGGTTAGGGTACGTGTTAGGGTGAGGGTAGTTATTAAACCTATCCCACTCTCTAGATACCCCTTAGCACGTAAAGGAATATTATTTGGGGGTCCAGCCATGGAGAAGAGTTTAGACACGAGGAGAAGATAAGGAACACACCCATTATCAAGAAATCACATTAGGATTCTCTTTTTAACCTGTTCCTTAAACACTAGTGCTTAGGAAATCTATTGGAGGCAGAAGCCGTCAAGGGTAGCTTAGGGTTAGGGTTAGGTTTAGGGTGAGGGTTAGGGTACGGTTTAGGGTACGGGTTCAGGGAGGGGTTCGGGTAGGGCGTAGGGTATGGGTTAGGGTTAGGGTTAGAGTTAGTGTTAGGGTTAGGGCTCGGTTTAGGGTACGGGTTAGGATTAGGATACGCGCTAGGGTTAGGGTAGGGGTTAGGGTTAGGGTACGTGTTAGGGTGAGGGTAGTTATTAAACCTATCACACTCTCTAGATACCCCTTAGCACATAAAGGAATATTATTTGGGGGTCCAGCCATGGAGAAGAGTTTAGACACGAGGAGAAGATAAGGAACACACCCATTATCAAGAAATCACATTAGGATTCTCTTTTTAACATGTTACTTAAAACACTAGTGCTTAGGAAATCTATTGGAGGCAGAAGCCGTCAAGGGTAGCTTAGGGTTAGGGTTAGGGTTAGGGTGAGGTTTAGGGTACGGCTTAGGGTACGGGTTCGGGGAGGGGTTCGGGTAGGGCGTAGGGTATGGGTTAGGGTTAGGGTTAGGGCTCGGTTTAGGGTACAGGTTAGGATTAGGGTACGCGTTAGGGTTATGGTAGGGGTTAGGGTTAGTGTACGCGTTCGGGTGAGGGTAGTTATTAAACCTATCCCACTCTCTAGATACCCCTTAGCACGTACAGGAATATTATTGGGGGTCCAGCCATGGAGAAGAGTTTAGACACTAGGAGAAGATAAGGAACACACCCATTATCAAGAAATCACATTAGGATTCTCTTTTTAACCTGTTCCTTAAAACACTAGTGCTTAGGAAATCTATTGGAGGCAGAAGCAGTCAAGGGAAGCTTAGGGTTAGGGTTAGGGTTAGGGTGAGGGTTAGGGAACGGCTTAGGGTACGGGTTCGGGGAGGGGTTCGGGTAGGGCGTAGGCTATGGGTTAGGGTTAGTGTTAGGGTTAGTGTTAGGGTTAGGGCTCGGTTTAGGGTACGGGTTAGGATTAGGGTACGCGTTAGGGTTAGGGTAGGGGTTAGGGTTAGGGTATGCGATAGGGTGAGGTTAGTTATTAAACCTATCCCACTCTTTAGATACCCCTTAGCACGTAAAGGAATATTATTTGGGGGTCCAGCCATGGAGAAGAGTTTAGACACTAGGAGAAGATAAGGAACACACCCATTATCAAGAAATCACATTAGGATTCTCTTTTTAACCTGTTCCTTAAAACACTAGTGCTTAGGAAATCTATTGGAGGCAGAAGCCGTTAAGGGTAGCTTAGGGTTTGGGTTAGGGTTAGGGTGAGGGTTAGGGTACGGCTTACGATACGGGTTCGGGGAGGGGTTCGGGTAGGGCGTAGGGTATGGGTTAGGGTTAGGGTTAGGGTTAGTGTTAGGGTTAGGGCTCGGTTTAGGGTACGGGTTAGGATTAGGGTATGCGTTAGGGTTAGGGTAGGGGTTAGGGTTAGGATACGCTTTAGGGTGAGGGTAGTTATTAAACCTATCCCACTCTCTAGATACCCCTTAGCATGTACAGGAATATTATTTGGGGGTCCAGCCATGGAGAAGGGTTTAGACACTAGGAGAAGATAAGGAACACACCCATTATCAAGAAATCACAATATGATTCTCTTTTTAAACTGTTCCTTAAAACACTAGTGCTTAGGAAATCTATTGGAGGCAGAAGCAGTCAAGGGTAGCTTAGGGTTAGGGTTAGGGTTAGGGTGAGGGTTAGGGTACGGCTTAGGGTACGGGTTCGGGGAGGGTTTCGGGTAGGGCGTAGGGTATGGGTTAGGGTTAGGGTTAGTGTTAGGGTTAGGGCTCGGTTTAGGGTACGGGTTAGGATTAGGGTACTCGTTAGGGTTAGGGTAGCGGTTAGGGTTAGGTTACGCGTTAGGGTGAGGGTAGTTATTAAACCTATCACACTCTCTAGATACCCCTTAGCACGGAAAGGAATATTATTTGGGGGTCCAGCCATGGAGAAGAGTTTAGACACTAGGAGAAGATAAGGAACACACCCATTATCACGAAATCACATTAGGATTCTCTTTTTAACCTGTTCCTTAAAACACTAGTGCTTAGGAAATCTATTGGAGGCAGAAGCATTCAAGGGTAGCTTAGGGTTAGGGTTAGGGTTAGGGTGAGGGTTAGGGTACGGCTTAGGGTACGGGTTCGGGGAGGGGTTCGGGTAGGGCGTAGGGTATGGGTTAGGGTTAGGGTTAGGGCTAGTGTTAGGGTTAGGGCTCGGTTTAGGGTACGGGTTAGGATTAGGGTACGCGTTAGGGTTAGGGTAGGGGTTAGGGTTAGGGTACGCGTTAGGGTGAGGGTAGTTATTAAACCTATCCCACTCTCTAGATACCCCTTAGCACGTAAAGGAATATTATTTGGGGGTCCAGCCATGGAGAAGAGTTTAGACACGAGGAGAAGATAAGGAACACACCCATTATCAAGAAATCACATTAGGATTCTCTTTTTAACCTGTTCCTTAAAACACTAGTGCTTAGGAAATCTATTGGAGGCAGAAGCCGTCAAGGGTAGCTTAGGGTTAGGGTTAGGGTTAGGGTGAGGGTTAGGGTACGGTTTAGGGTACGGGTTCAGGGAGGGGTTCGGGTAGGGCGTAGGGTATGGGTTAGGGTTAGGGTTAGAGTTAGTGTTAGGGTTAGGGCTCGGTTTAGGGTACGGGTTAGGATTAGGGTACGCGCTAGGGTTAGGGTAGGGGTTAGGGTTAGGGTACGCGTTAGGGTGAGGGTAGTTATTAAACCTATCACACTCTCTAGATACCCCTTAGCACATAAAGGAATATTATTTGGGGGTCCAGCCATGGAGAAGAGTTTAGACACGAGGAGAAGATAAGGAACACACCCATTATCAAGAAATCACATTAGGATTCTCTTTTTAACATGTTCCTTAAAACACTAGTGCTTAGGAAATCTCTTGGAGGCAGAAGCCGTCAAGGGTAGCTTAGGGTTAGGGTTAGGGTTAGGGTGAGGGTTAGGGTACGGCTTAGGGTACGGGTTCGGGGAGGGGTTCGGGTAGGGCGTAGAGTATGGGTTAGGGTTAGGGTTAGGGCTCGGTTTAGGGTACAGGTTAGGATTAGGGTACGCGTTAGGGTTAGGGTAGGGGTTAGGGTTAGTGTACGCGTTCGGGTGAGGGTAGTTATTAAACCTATCCCACTCTCTAGATACCCCTTAGCACGTACAGGAATATTATTGGGGGTCCAGCCATGGAGAAGAGTTTAGACACTAGGAGAAGATAAGGAACACACCCATTATCAAGAAATCACATTAGGATTCTCTTTTTAACCTGTTCCTTAAAACACTAGTGCTTAGGAAATCTATTGGAGGCAGAAGCAGTCAAGGGTAGCTTAGGGTTAGGGTTAGGGTTAGGGTGAGGGTTAGGGTATGGCTTAGGGTACGGGTTCGGGGAGGGGTTCGGGTAGGGCGTAGGCTATGGGTTAGGGTTAGGGTTAGGGTTAGTGTTAGGGTTAGGGCTCGGTTTAGGGTACGGGTTAGGATTAGTGTATGCGTTAGGGTTAGGGTAGGGGTTAGGGTTAGGGTACGCGTTAGGGTGAGGGTAGTTATTAAACCTATCCCACTCTCTAGATACCCCTAAGCACGTAAAGGAATATTATTTGGGGGTCCAGCCATGGAGAAGAGTTTAGACACAAGGAGAAGATAAGGAACACACCCATTATCAAGAAATCACATTAGGATTCTCTTTTTAACATGTTCCTTAAAACACTAGTGCTTAGGAAATCTATTGGAGGCAGGAGCCGTCAAGGGTAGCTTAGGGTTAGGGTTAGGGTTAGGGTTAGGGTGAGGGTTAGGGTATGGCTTAGGGTACGGGTTCGGGGAGGGGTTCGGGTAGGGCGTAGGGTATGGGTTAGGGTTAGGGTTAGGGTTAGTGTTAGGGTTAGGGCTCGGTTTAGGGTACGGGTTAGGATTAGGGTACGCGTTAGGGTTAGGGTAGGGGTTAGGGTTAGGGTACGCGTTAGGGTGGGGGTAGTTATTAAACCTATCACACTCTCTAGATACCCCTTAGCACGTAAAGGAATATTATTTGGGGGTCCAGACATGGAGAAGAGTTAGGCACTAGGAGAAGATAAGGAACACACCCATTATCACGAAATCACATTAGGATTCTCTTTTTAACCTGTTCCTTACAACACTAGTGCTTAGGAAATCTATTGGAGGCAGAAGCAGTCAAGGGTAGCTTAGGGTTAGGGTTAGGGTTAGGGTGAGGGTTAGGGTACGGCTTAGGGTATGGGTTCGGGGAGGGGTTCGGGTAGGGCGTAGGGTATGGGTTAGGGTTAGGGTTAGGGCTAGTGTTAGGGTTAGGGCTCGGTTTAGGGTACGGGTTAGGATTAGGGTACGCGTTAGGGTTCGGGTAGGGGTTAGGGTTAGGGTACGCGTTAGGGTGAGGGTAGTTATTAAACCTATCCCACTCTCTAGATACCCCTTAGCACGTAAAGGAATATTATTTGGGGGTCCAGCCATGGAGAAGAGTTTAGACACGAGGAGAAGATAAGGAACACACCCATTATCAAGAAATCACATTAGGATTCTCTTTTTAACCTGTTCCTTAAAACACTAGTGCTTAGGAAATCTATTGGAGGCAGAAGCCGTCAAGGGTAGCTTAGGGTTAGGGTTAGGGTTAGGTTGAGGGTTAGGGTACGGTTTAGGGTACGGGTTCAGGGAGGGGTTCGGGTAGGGCGTAGGGTATGGGTTAGGGTTAGGGTTAGAGTTAGTGTTAGGGTTAGGGCTCGGTTTAGGGTACGGGTTAGGATTAGGGTACGCGCTAGGGTTAGGGTAGGGGTTAGGGTTAGGGTACGTGTTAGGGTGATGGTAGTTATTAAACCTATCACACTCTCTAGATACCCCTTAGCACGTAAAGGAATATTATTTGGGGGTCCAGCCATGGAGAAGAGTTTAGAAACTAGGAGAAGATAAGGAACACACCCATTATCAAGAAATCACCATATGATTCTCTTTTTAAACTGTTCCTTAAAACACTAGTGCTTAGGAAATCTATTGGAGGCAGAAGCAGTCAACGGTAGCTTAGGGTTAGGGTTAGGGTTAGGGTGAGGGTTAGGGTATGGCTTAGGGTACGGGTTCGGGGAGGGGTTCGGGTAGGGCGTAGGCTATGGGTTAGGGTTAGTGTTAGGGTTAGTGTTAGGGTTAGGGCTCGGTTTAGGGTACGGGTTAGGATTAGGGTACGCGTTAGGGTTAGGGTAGGGGTTAGGGTTAGGGTATGCGATAGGTTGAGGTTAGTTTTTAAACCTATCCCACTCTCTAGATACCCCTTAGCACGTAAAGGAATATTATTTGGGGGTCCAGCCATGGAGAAGAGTTTAGACACTAGGAGAAGATAAGGAACACACCCATTATCAAGAAATCACATTAGGATTCTCTTTTTAACCTGTTCCTTAAAACACTACTGCTTAGGAAATCTATTGGAGGCAGAAGCCGTCAAGAGTAGCTTAGGGTTAGGGTTAGGGTTAGGGTGAGGGTTAGGGTACGGCTTACGATACGGGTTCGGGGAGGGGTTCGTGTAGGGCGTAGGGTATGGGTTAGGGTTAGGGTTAGGGCTAGTGTTAGGGTTAGGGCTCGGTTTAGGGTACGGGTTAGGATTAGGGTATGCGTTAGGGTTAGGGTAGGGGTTAGGGTTAGGATACGCTTTAGGGTGAGGGTAGTTATTAAACCTATCCCACTCTCTAGATACCCCTTAGCACGTAAAGGTATATTATTTGGGGGTCCAGCCATGGAGAAGGGTTTAGACACTAGGAGAAGATAAGGAACACACCCATTATCAAGAAATCACAATATGATTCTCTTTTTAAACTGTTCCTTAAAACACTAGTGCTTAGGAAATCTATTGGAGGCAGAAGCAGTCAAGGGTAGCTTAGGGTTTGGGTTAGGGTTAGGGTGAGGGTTAGGGTACGGCTTAGGGTACGGGTTCGGGGAGGGTTTCGGGTAGGGCGTAGGGTATGGGTTAGGGTTAGGGTTAGGGTTAGTGTTAGGGTTAGGGCTCGGTTTAGGGTACGGGTTAGGATTAGGGTACTCGTTAGGGTTAGGGTAGCGGTTAGGGTCAGGGTACGCGTTAGGGTGAGGGTAGTTATTAAACCTATCCCACTCTCTAGATACCCCTTAGCACGTAAAGGAATATTATTTGGGGGTCCAGCCATGGAGAAGAGTTTAGACACTAGGAGAAGATAAGGAACACACCCATTATCACAAAATCACATTAGGATTCTCTTTTTAACCTGTTCCTTAAAACACTAGTGCTTAGGAAATCTATTGGAGGCAGAAGCAGTCAAGGGTAGCTTAGGGTTAGGGTTAGGGTTAGGGTGAGGGTTAGGGTACGGCTTAGGGTACGGGTTCGGGGAGGGGTTCGGGTAGGGCGTAGGGTATGGATTAGGGTTAGGGTTAGGGCTAGTGTTAGGGTTAGGGCTCGGTTTAGGGTACGGGTTAGGATTAGGGTACGCGTTAGGGTTAGGGTAGGGGTTAGGGTTAGGGTACGCGTTAGGGTGAGGGTAGTTATTAAACCTATCCCACTCTCTAGATACCCCTTAGCACGTAAAGGAATATTATTTGGGGGTCCAGCCATGGAGAAGAGTTTAGACACGAGGAGAAGATAAGGAACACACCCATTATCAAGAAATCACATTAGGATTCTCTTTTTAACCTGTTCCTTAAAACACTAGTGCTTAGGAAATCTATTAGAGGCAGAAGCCGTCAAGGGTAGCTTAGGGTTAGGGTTCGGGTTAGGGTGAGGGTTAGGGTACGGTTTAGGGTAAGGGTTCAGGGAGGGGTTCGGGTAGGGCGTAGGGTATGGGTTAGGGTTAGGGTTAGAGTTAGTGTTAGGGTTAGGGCTCGGTTTAGGGTACGGGTTAGGATTAGGGTACGTGCTAGGGTTAGGGTAGGGGTTAGGGTTAGGGTACGCGTTAGGGTGAGGGTAGTTATTAAACCTATCCCACTCTCTAGATACCCCTTAGCACATAAAGGAATATTATTTGGGGGTCCAGCCATGGAGAAGAGTTTAGACACGAGGAGAAGATAAGGAACACACCCTTTATCAAGAAATCACATTAGGATTCTCTTTTTAAAATGTTCCTTAAAACACTAGTGCTTAGGAAATCTCTTGGAGGCAGAAGCAGTCAAGGGTAGCTTAGGGTTAGGGTTAGGGTTAGGGTGAGGTTTAGGGTACGGCTTAGGGTACGGGTTCGGGGAGGGGTTCGGGTAGGGCGTAGGGTATGGGTTAGGGTTAGTGTTAGGGCTAGTGTTAGGGTTAGGGCTCGGTTTAGGGTACGGGTTAGGATTAGGGTACGCGTTAGGGTTAGGGTAGGGGTTTGGGTTAGGGTACGCGTTAGGGTGAGGGTAGTTATTAAACCTATCCCACTCTCTAGATACCCCTTAGCACGTAAAGGAATATTATTTGGGGGTCCAGCCATGGAGAAGAGTTTAGACACGAGGAGAAGATAAGGAACACACCCATTATCAAGAAATCACATTAGGATTCTCTTTTTAACCTGTTCCTTAAAACACTAGTGCTTAGGAAATCTATTAGAGGCAGAAGCCGTCAAGGGTAGCTTAGGGTTAGGGTTAGGGTTAGGGTGAGGGTTAGGGTACGGTTTAGGGTACGGGTTCAGGGAGGGGTTCGGGTAGGGCGTAGGGTATGGGTTAGGGTTAGGGTTAGAGTTAGTGTTAGGGTTAGGGTTCGGTTTAGGGTACGGGTTAGGATTAGGGTACGCGCTAGGGTTAGGGTAGGGGTTAGGGTTAGGGTACGCGTTAGGGTGAGGGTAGTTATTAAACCTATCCCACTCTCTAGATACCCCTTAGCACATAAAGGAATATTATTTGGGGGTCCAGCCATGGAGAAGAGTTTAGACACGAGGAGAAGATAAGGAACACACCCTTTATCAAGAAATCACATTAGGATTCTCTTTTTAACATGTTCCTTAAAACACTAGTGCTTAGGAAATCTCTTGGAGGCAGAAGCAGTCAAGGGTAGCTTAGGGTTATGGTTAGGGTTAGGGTGAGGGTTAGGGTACGGCTTAGGGTACGGGTTCGGGGAGGGGTTCGGGTAGGGCGTAGGGTATGGGTTAGGGTTAGGGTTAGGGCTAGTGTTAGGGTTAGGGCTCGGTTTAGGGTACGGGTTAGGATTAGGGTACGCGTTAGGGTTAGGGTAGGGGTTAGGGTTAGGGTACGCGTTAGGGTGAGGGTAGTTATTAAACCTATCCCACTCTCTAGATACCCCTTAGCACGTAAAGGAATATTATTTGGGGGTCCAGCCATGGAGAAGAGTTTAGACACGAGGAGAAGATAAGGAACACACCCATTATCAAGAAATCACATTAGGATTCTCTTTTTAACCTGTTCCTTAAAACACTAGTGCTTAGCAAATCTATTGGAGGCAGAAGCCGTCAAGGGTAGCTTAGGGTTAGGGTTAGGGTTAGGGTGAGGGTTAGGGTACGGTTTAGGGTACGGGTTCAGGGAGGGGTTCGGGTAGGGCGTAGGGTATGGGTTAGGGTTAGGGTTAGAGTTAGTGTTAGGGTTAGGGCTCGGTTTAGGGTACGGGTTAGGATTAGGGTACGTGCTAGGGTTAGGGTAGGGTTTAGGGTTAGGGTACGCGTTAGGGTGGGGGTAGTTATTAAACCTATCACAATCTCTAGATACCCCTTAGCACGTAAAGGAATATTATTTGGGGGTCCAGCCATGGAGAAGTGTTTAGACACTAGGAGAAAATATGGAACACACCCATTATCACGAAATCACATTAGGATTCTCTTTTTAACCTGTTCCTTAAAACACTAGTGCTTAGGAAATCTATTGGAGGCAGAAGCCGTCAAGGGTAGCTTAGGGTTAGGGTTAGGGTTAGGGTGAGGGTTAGGGTACAGCTTAGGGTACGGGTTCGGGGAGGGGTTCGGGTAGGGCGTAGGGTATGGGTTAGGGTTAGGGTTAGGGTTAGTGTTAGGGTTAGGGCTCGGTTTAGGGTACGGGTTAGGATTAGGGTACGCGTTAATGTTAGGGTAGGGGTTAGGGTTAGGGTACGCGATAGGGTGAGGTTAGTTATTAAACCTATCCCACTCTCTAGATACCCCTTAGTACGTAAAGGAATATTATTTGGGGGTCCAGCCATGGAGAAGAGTTTAGACACTAGGAGAAGATAAGGAACACACCCATTATCAAGAAATCACATTAGGATTCTCTTTTTAACCTGTTCCTTAAAACACTAGTGCTTAGGAAATCTATTGGAGGCAGAAGCAGTCAAGGGTAGCTTAGGGTTAGGGTTAGGGTTAGGGTGAGGGTTAGGGTATGGCTTAGGGTACGGGTTCGGGGAGGGGTTCGGGTAGGGCGTAGGGTATGGGTTAGGGTTAGGGTTAGGGTTAGTGTTAGGGTTAGGGCTCGGTTTAGGGTACGGGTTAGGATTAGGGTACGCGTTAGGGTTAGGGTAGGGGTTTGGCTTAGGGTACGCATTAGGGTGGGGGTAGTTATTAAACCTATCACACTCTCTAGATACCCCTTAGCACGTAAAGGACTATTATTTGGTGGTCCAGCCATGGAGAAGAGTTTAGACACGAGGAGAAAATAAGGAACACACCCATTATCAAGAAATCACAATGTGATTCTCTTTTTAAACTGTTCCTTAAAACACTAGTGCTTAGGAAATCTATTGGAGGCAGAAGCAGTCAAGGGTAGCTTAGGGTTAGGGTTAGGGTTAGGGTGAGTGTTAGGGTACGGCTTAGGGTACGGGTTCGGGGAGGGGTTCGGGTAGGGCGTAGGGTATGGGTTAGGGTTAGGGTTAGGGCTAGTGTTAGGGTTAGGGCTTGGTTTAGGGTACGGGTTAGGATTAGGGTATGCGTTAGGGTTAGGGTAGGCGTTAGGGTTAGGATACGCGTTAGGGTGAGGGAAGTTATTAAACCTATCCCACTCTCTAGATACCCCTTACCACGTAAAGGAATATTATTTGGGGGTCCAGCCATGGAGAAGAGTTTAGACACGAGAAGATAAGGAACACACCCATTATCAAGAAATCACATTAGGATTCTCTTTTTAACCTGTTCCTTAAATCACTAGTGCTTAGGAAATCTATTGGAGGCAGAAGCCGTCAAGGGTAGCTTAGGGTTAGGGTTAGTGTTAGGGTGAGGGTTAGGGTACGGTTTAGGGTACGGGTTCGGGGAGGGGTTCGGGTAGGGCGTAGGGTATGGGTTAGGGTTAGGGTTAGGCCTAGTGTTAGGGTTAGGGCTCGGTTTAGGGTACGGGTTAGGATTAGGGTACGCGTTAGGGTTCGGGTAGGGGTTAGGGTTAGGGTACGCGTTAGGGTGAGGGTAGTTATTAAACCTATCCCACTCTCTAGATACCCCTTAGCACGTAAAGGAATATTATTTGGGGGTCCAGCCATGGAGAAGAGTTTAGACACGAGGAGAAGATAAGGAACACACCCATTATCAAGAAATCACATTAGGATTCTCTTTTTAACCTGTTCCTTAAAACACTAGTGCTTAGGAAATCTATTGGAGGCAGAAGCCGTCAAGGGTAGCTTAGGGTTAGGGTTAGGGTTAGGTTGAGGGTTAGGGTACGGTTTAGGGTACGGGTTCAGGGAGGGGTTCGGGTAGGGCGTAGGGTATGGGTTAGGGTTAGGGTTAGAGTTAGTGTTAGGGTTAGGGCTCGGTTTAGGGTACGGGTTAGGATTAGGGTACGCGCTAGGGTTAGGGTAGGGGTTAGGGTTAGGGTACGTGTTAGGGTGATGGTAGTTATTAAACCTATCACACTCTCTAGATACCCCTTAGCACGTAAAGGAATATTATTTGGGGGTCCAGCCATGGAGAAGAGTTTAGAAACTAGGAGAAGATAAGGAACACACCCATTATCAAGAAATCACCATATGATTCTCTTTTTAAACTGTTCCTTAAAACACTAGTGCTTAGGAAATCTATTGGAGGCAGAAGCAGTCAACGGTAGCTTAGGGTTAGGGTTAGGGTTAGGGTGAGGGTTAGGGTATGGCTTAGGGTACGGGTTCGGGGAGGGGTTCGGGTAGGGCGTAGGCTATGGGTTAGGGTTAGTGTTAGGGTTAGTGTTAGGGTTAGGGCTCGGTTTAGGGTACGGGTTAGGATTAGGGTACGCGTTAGGGTTAGGGTAGGGGTTAGGGTTAGGGTATGCGATAGGTTGAGGTTAGTTTTTAAACCTATCCCACTCTCTAGATACCCCTTAGCACGTAAAGGAATATTATTTGGGGTCCAGCCATGGAGAAGAGTTTAGACACTAGGAGAAGATAAGGAACACACCCATTATCAAGAAATCACATTAGGATTCTCTTTTTAACCTGTTCCTTAAAACACTACTGCTTAGGAAATCTATTGGAGGCAGAAGCCGTCAAGAGTAGCTTAGGGTTAGGGTTAGGGTTAGGGTGAGGGTTAGGGTACGGCTTACGATACGGGTTCGGGGAGGGGTTCGTGTAGGGCGTAGGGTATGGGTTAGGGTTAGGGTTAGGGCTAGTGTTAGGGTTAGGGCTCGGTTTAGGGTACGGGTTAGGATTAGGGTATGCGTTAGGGTTAGGGTAGGGGTTAGGGTTAGGATACGCTTTAGGGTGAGGGTAGTTATTAAACCTATCCCACTCTCTAGATACCCTTAGCACGTAAAGGTATATTATTTGGGGGTCCAGCCATGGAGAAGGGTTTAGACACTAGGAGAAGATAAGGAACACACCCATTATCAAGAAATCACAATATGATTCTCTTTTTAAACTGTTCCTTAAAACACTAGTGCTTAGGAAATCTATTGGAGGCAGAAGCAGTCAAGGGTAGCTTAGGGTTTGGGTTAGGGTTAGGGTGAGGGTTAGGGTACGGCTTAGGGTACGGGTTCGGGGAGGGTTTCGGGTAGGGCGTAGGGTATGGGTTAGGGTTAGGGTTAGGGTTAGTGTTAGGGTTAGGGCTCGGTTTAGGGTACGGGTTAGGATTAGGGTACTCGTTAGGGTTAGGGTAGCGGTTAGGGTCAGGGTACGCGTTAGGGTGAGGGTAGTTATTAAACCTATCCCACTCTCTAGATACCCCTTAGCACGTAAAGGAATATTATTTGGGGGTCCAGCCATGGAGAAGAGTTTAGACACTAGGAGAAGATAAGGAACACACCCATTATCACAAAATCACATTAGGATTCTCTTTTTAACCTGTTCCTTAAAACACTAGTGCTTAGGAAATCTATTGGAGGCAGAAGCAGTCAAGGGTAGCTTAGGGTTAGGGTTAGGGTTAGGGTGAGGGTTAGGGTACGGCTTAGGGTACGGGTTCGGGGAGGGGTTCGGGTAGGGCGTAGGGTATGGATTAGGGTTAGGGTTAGGGCTAGTGTTAGGGTTAGGGCTCGGTTTAGGGTACGGGTTAGGATTAGGGTACGCGTTAGGGTTAGGGTAGGGGTTAGGGTTAGGGTACGCGTTAGGGTGAGGGTAGTTATTAAACCTATCCCACTCTCTAGATACCCCTTAGCACGTAAAGGAATATTATTTGGGGGTCCAGCCATGGAGAAGAGTTTAGACACGAGGAGAAGATAAGGAACACACCCATTATCAAGAAATCACATTAGGATTCTCTTTTTAACCTGTTCCTTAAAACACTAGTGCTTAGGAAATCTATTAGAGGCAGAAGCCGTCAAGGGTAGCTTAGGGTTAGGGTTCGGGTTAGGGTGAGGGTTAGGGTACGGTTTAGGGTAAGGGTTCAGGGAGGGGTTCGGGTAGGGCGTAGGGTATGGGTTAGGGTTAGGGTTAGAGTTAGTGTTAGGGTTAGGGCTCGGTTTAGGGTACGGGTTAGGATTAGGGTACGTGCTAGGGTTAGGGTAGGGGTTAGGGTTAGGGTACGCGTTAGGGTGAGGGTAGTTATTAAACCTATCCCACTCTCTAGATACCCCTTAGCACATAAAGGAATATTATTTGGGGTCCAGCCATGGAGAAGAGTTTAGACACGAGGAGAAGATAAGGAACACACCCTTTATCAAGAAATCACATTAGGATTCTCTTTTTAAAATGTTCCTTAAAACACTAGTGCTTAGGAAATCTCTTGGAGGCAGAAGCAGTCAAGGGTAGCTTAGGGTTAGGGTTAGGGTTAGGGTGAGGTTTAGGGTACGGCTTAGGGTACGGGTTCGGGGAGGGGTTCGGGTAGGGCGTAGGGTATGGGTTAGGGTTAGTGTTAGGGCTAGTGTTAGGGTTAGGGCTCGGTTTAGGGTACGGGTTAGGATTAGGGTACGCGTTAGGGTTAGGGTAGGGGTTTGGGTTAGGGTACGCGTTAGGGTGAGGGTAGTTATTAAACCTATCCCACTCTCTAGATACCCCTTAGCACGTAAAGGAATATTATTTGGGGGTCCAGCCATGGAGAAGAGTTTAGACACGAGGAGAAGATAAGGAACACACCCATTATCAAGAAATCACATTAGGATTCTCTTTTTAACCTGTTCCTTAAAACACTAGTGCTTAGGAAATCTATTAGAGGCAGAAGCCGTCAAGGGTAGCTTAGGGTTAGGGTTAGGGTTAGGGTGAGGGTTAGGGTACGGTTTAGGGTACGGGTTCAGGGAGGGGTTCGGGTAGGGCGTAGGGTATGGGTTAGGGTTAGGGTTAGAGTTAGTGTTAGGGTTAGGGTTCGGTTTAGGGTACGGGTTAGGATTAGGGTACGCGCTAGGGTTAGGGTAGGGGGTTAGGGTTAGGGTACGCGTTAGGGTGAGGGTAGTTATTAAACCTATCCCACTCTCTAGATACCCCTTAGCACATAAAGGAATATTATTTGGGGGTCCAGCCATGGAGAAGAGTTTAGACACGAGGAGAAGATAAGGAACACACCCTTTATCAAGAAATCACATTAGGATTCTCTTTTTAACATGTTCCTTAAAACACTAGTGCTTAGGAAATCTCTTGGAGGCAGAAGCAGTCAAGGGTAGCTTAGGGTTATGGTTAGGGTTAGGGTGAGGGTTAGGGTACGGCTTAGGGTACGGGTTCGGGGAGGGTTCGGGTAGGGCGTAGGGTATGGGTTAGGGTTAGGGTTAGGGCTAGTGTTAGGGTTAGGGCTCGGTTTAGGGTACGGGTTAGGATTAGGGTACGCGTTAGGGTTAGGGTAGGGGTTAGGGTTAGGGTACGCGTTAGGGTGAGGGTAGTTATTAAACCTATCCCACTCTCTAGATACCCCTTAGCACGTAAAGGAATATTATTTGGGGGTCCAGCCATGGAGAAGAGTTTAGACACGAGGAGAAGATAAGGAACACACCCATTATCAAGAAATCACATTAGGATTCTCTTTTTAACCTGTTCCTTAAAACACTAGTGCTTAGCAAATCTATTGGAGGCAGAAGCCGTCAAGGGTAGCTTAGGGTTAGGGTTAGGGTTAGGGTGAGGGTTAGGGTACGGTTTAGGGTACGGGTTCAGGGAGGGGTTCGGGTAGGGCGTAGGGTATGGGTTAGGGTTAGGGTTAGAGTTAGTGTTAGGGTTAGGGCTCGGTTTAGGGTACGGGTTAGGATTAGGGTACGTGCTAGGGTTAGGGTAGGGTTTAGGGTTAGGGTACGCGTTAGGGTGGGGGTAGTTATTAAACCTATCACAATCTCTAGATACCCCTTAGCACGTAAAGGAATATTATTTGGGGGTCCAGCCATGGAGAAGTGTTTAGACACTAGGAGAAAATATGGAACACACCCATTATCACGAAATCACATTAGGATTCTCTTTTTAACCTGTTCCTTAAAACACTAGTGCTTAGGAAATCTATTGGAGGCAGAAGCCGTCAAGGGTAGCTTAGGGTTAGGGTTAGGGTTAGGGTGAGGGTTAGGGTACAGCTTAGGGTACGGGTTCGGGGAGGGGTTCGGGTAGGGCGTAGGGTATGGGTTAGGGTTAGGGTTAGGGTTAGTGTTAGGGTTAGGGCTCGGTTTAGGGTACGGGTTAGGATTAGGG
>NW_026646525.1:0-53297 GCF_949987535.1 Balaenoptera acutorostrata | reverse complement strand
CATAAACCCAATATGTAAGAGACAAGACCTATTCCTTGCTCAGTGAACTGGACTCAACACCCCCTATTCACCGCACAAGAATATATCTGACTAGTAAGAATCTTCAAACCTATGTATTGATATCTCTCTGTAAGTGAGTCAAGGGGGTGTAAAGCGGCATAAACACAGCCGTGAAAAGCAGCTAAACCCCATTATAAAAATAAATTACTTTTCAAAACCCGTGAAACAAAGACAGTGAAAGAGAGAGAAATTCTTACAAAATTCGTTCAGGGGCTGTGATGCAACCTGGATTGACCAAATCTAGACCCACAGCTGATTGAGACATAAGGGTGGACACTCTTGGGGCTGAGAGGTTCGGTGAGGTTGGGTGAGCCAACGCAGACCCTTTCAAGTAATACTGCATGGTACCCATCCCATGGGTCCCAAATCTCCAGGTTCAAGGGCATCTTCCTACGTCGAAAACAGGCATGAGAAACCCAGAAGATGGTACACCGTGTGATCGGGAAAGGTTTCTAAAACGCACCTCATTTCTCATCTCCTTTGCTCGGGTTCGCCATTCCAGCCGATTTACTAGCCATCTCCCTCCTTGGAGAATCAGCACCTTTAACCTCCTGTTCCGTACAGGTTGCAATTTGTCCTGAGGATGAACGGGAAGAGGGGGAACCAATGAGAGACTAGCTCTAGGTGTTGGGACAGGCACAGGTCACTCTATTTTCCCATCAGGAGAAGAATTAAGCACAAGCTCAGCCTGCCCCCCAGAACCAGAAGAGGGCCTGAAGCAATCCTGCGCTTTTGCGGCCAGCTCCCAAAAAAGCGAGTTGAAAAATGGAGCTCAGGGGCACTGCAATTCACAAACCTGCAGAGTTTTAAATGATACCTCTCGTCCACAAATATATTAACGGAAGGCAACGAAGAGGCTTTGAAAGCAAGGCAGAATTGCAGGAAACAGATTTCAGGAGGTAGATTCGAATCGCCTTGAAAGCACACGAAAAGCGGCAAAACGTGGACAATGATGCCCTTGGCCAAAAAGGGCGTATGCGTTTTTTCCTGAATATATTCAGGAAAAAACGCATACGCCCTTTTTGGCCAACCAAGCAACCTGGAAAGGCCAATCAGCGCTCCAAAGAAGTCTTGCTTCCCAGCGGGCAAAAGGGCCATGCGGAAAAAAGTGTCCAAACCAGAAATGCAGGACCGGCCATGGAGAAATGGGAGCCTTGCTACGCTGATGGGTGGGATGTAAATTGCCAACAGCCACTCTGGAGAAGTGTACGGTGTGTCCTGAAACATCTAAAAAACACAGCTTGGAGAGCATAGGGCACTTCCACTCATGGCCGTATAAATTGGGAAAACTAAAAATCAGCAAGACACAGGCACCCCAAAGTTTAGGGCTGCTCTGTTGACAAGAACCCCCACTTCATTACACCTGAAATATCCTAGGAAAGAGAAAAATGGATAAAGAAGTTGTGGTCCTCCTGTACAATGGAATATCACTCAGCCATGAAATCAACGTCATAAGGCTAGTAGCAGCACGATGAGTGGATTTAGGTACGACGATTCTAAGTGAAATAAGTCACACAGAAAAAGACACTTATCATAAGATATCACTTCTAGAGGGAATGTAAAAACCGCTACACTTGAACTGAATTACAAAACAGAACAGAGTCACACGTTTAGGAAACACACTATGGCTGCTGAACGGGAAAGGTGAGGTGGGGTGATGCATAAAACAAGGGTTTCAAATTAGCTCAGATACCGTTCCATAAACCCAATATGTAAGAGACAAGACCTATTCCTTGCTCAGTGAACTGGACTCAACACCCCCTATTCACCGCACAAGAATATATCTGACTAGTAAGAATCTTCAAACCTATGTATTGATATCTCTCTGTAAGTGAGTCAAGGGGGTGTAAAGCGGCATAAACACAGCCGTGAAAAGCAGCTAAACCCCATTATAAAAATAAATTACTTTTCAAAACCCGTGAAACAAAGACAGTGAAAGAGAGAGAAATTCTTACAAAATTCGTTCAGGGGCTGTGATGCAACCTGGATTGACCAAATCTAGACCCACAGCTGATTGAGACATAAGGGTGGACACTCTTGGGGCTGAGAGGTTCGGTGAGGTTGGGTGAGCCAACGCAGACCCTTTCAAGTAATACTGCATGGTACCCATCCCATGGGTCCCAAATCTCCAGGTTCAAGGGCATCTTCCTACGTCGAAAACAGGCATGAGAAACCCAGAAGATGGTACACCGTGTGATCGGGAAAGGTTTCTAAAACGCACCTCATTTCTCATCTCCTTTGCTCGGGTTCGCCATTCCAGCCGATTTACTAGCCATCTCCCTCCTTGGAGAATCAGCACCTTTAACCTCCTGTTCCGTACAGGTTGCAATTTGTCCTGAGGATGAACGGGAAGAGGGGGAACCAATGAGAGACTAGCTCTAGGTGTTGGGACAGGCACAGGTCACTCTATTTTCCCATCAGGAAGAAGAATTAAGCACAAGCTCAGCCTGCCCCCCAGAACCAGAAGAGGGCCTGAAGCAATCCTGCGCTTTTGCGGCCAGCTCCCAAAAAAGCGAGTTGAAAAATGGAGCTCAGGGGCACTGCAATTCACAAACCTGCAGAGTTTTAAATGATACCTCTCGTCCACAAATATATTAACGGAAGGCAACGAAGAGGCTTTGAAAGCAAGGCAGAATTGCAGGAAACAGATTTCAGGAGGTAGATTCGAATCGCCTTGAAAGCACACGAAAAGCGGCAAAACGTGGACAATGATGCCCTTGGCCAAAAAGGGCGTATGCGTTTTTTCCTGAATATATTCAGGAAAAAACGCATACGCCCTTTTTGGCCAACCAAGCAACCTGGAAAGGCCAATCAGCGCTCCAAAGAAGTCTCGCTTCCCAGCGGGCAAAAGGGCCATGCGGAAAAAAGTGTCCAAACCAGAAATGCAGGACCGGCCATGGAGAAATGGGAGCCTTGCTACGCTGATGGGTGGGATGTAAATTGCCAACAGCCACTCTGGAGAAGTGTACGGTGTGTCCTGAAACATCTAAAAAACACAGCTTGGAGAGCATAGGGCACTTCCACTCATGGCCGTATAAATTGGGAAAACTAAAAATCAGCAAGACACAGGCACCCCAAAGTTTAGGGCTGCTCTGTTGACAAGAACCCCCACTTCATTACACCTGAAATATCCTAGGAAAGAGAAAAATGGATAAAGAAGTTGTGGTCCTCCTGTACAATGGAATATCACTCAGCCATGAAATCAACGTCATAAGGCTAGTAGCAGCACGATGAGTGGATTTAGGTACGACGATTCTAAGTGAAATAAGTCACACAGAAAAAGACACTTATCATAAGATATCACTTCTAGAGGGAATGTAAAAACCGCTACACTTGAACTGAATTACAAAACAGAACAGAGTCACACGTTTAGGAAACACACTATGGCTGCTGAACGGGAAAGGTGAGGTGGGGTGATGCATAAAACAAGGGTTTCAAATTAGCTCAGATACCGTTCCATAAACCCAATATGTAAGAGACAAGACCTATTCCTTGCTCAGTGAACTGGACTCAACACCCCCTATTCACCGCACAAGAATATATCTGACTAGTAAGAATCTTCAAACCTATGTATTGATATCTCTCTGTAAGTGAGTCAAGGGGGTGTAAAGCGGCATAAACACAGCCGTGAAAAGCAGCTAAACCCCATTATAAAAATAAATTACTTTTCAAAACCCGTGAAACAAAGACAGTGAAAGAGAGAGAAATTCTTACAAAATTCGTTCAGGGGCTGTGATGCAACCTGGATTGACCAAATCTAGACCCACAGCTGATTGAGACATAAGGGTGGACACTCTTGGGGCTGAGAGGTTCGGTGAGGTTGGGTGAGCCAACGCAGACCCTTTCAAGTAATACTGCATGGTACCCATCCCATGGGTCCCAAATCTCCAGGTTCAAGGGCATCTTCCTACGTCGAAAACAGGCATGAGAAACCCAGAAGATGGTACACCGTGTGATCGGGAAAGGTTTCTAAAACGCACCTCATTTCTCATCTCCTTTGCTCGGGTTCGCCATTCCAGCCGATTTACTAGCCATCTCCCTCCTTGGAGAATCAGCACCTTTAACCTCCTGTTCCGTACAGGTTGCAATTTGTCCTGAGGATGAACGGGAAGAGGGGGAACCAATGAGAGACAAGCTCTAGGTGTTGGGACAGGCACAGGTCACTCTATTTTCCCATCAGGAAGAAGAATTAAGCACAAGCTCAGCCTGCCCCCCAGAACCAGAAGAGGGCCTGAAGCAATCCTGCGCTTTTGCGGCCAGCTCCCAAAAAAGCGAGTTGAAAAATGGAGCTCAGGGACACTGCAATTCACAAACCTGCAGAGTTTTAAATGATACCTCTCGTCCACAAATATATTAAGGGAAGGCAACGAAGAGGCTTTGAAAGCAAGGCAGAATTGCAGGAAACAGATTTCAGGAGGTAGATTCGAATCGCCTTGAAAGCACATGAAAAGCGGCAAAACGTGGACAATGATGCCCTTGGCCAAAAAGGGCGTATGCGTTTTTTCCTGAATATATTCAGGAAAAAACGCATACGCCCTTTTTGGCCAACCAAGCAACCTGGAAAGGCCAATCAGCGCTCCAAAGAAGTCTCGCTTCCCAGCGGGCAAAAGGGCCATGCGGAAAAAAGTGTCCAAACCAGAAATGCAGGACCGGCCATGGAGAAATGGGAGCCTTGCTACGCTGATGGGTGGGATGTAAATTGCCAACAGCCACTCTGGAGAAGTGTACGGTGTGTTCTGAAACATCTAAAAAACACAGCTTGGAGAGCATAGGGCACTTCCACTCATGGGCGTATAAATTGGGAAAACTAAAAATCAGCAAGACACAGGCACCCCAAAGTTTAGGGCTGCTCTGTTGACAAGAACCCCCACTTCATTACACCTTAAATATCCTAGGAAAGAGAAAAATGGATAAAGAAGTTGGGGTCCTCCTGTACAATGGAATATCACTCAGCCATGAAATCAACGTCATAAGGCTAGTAGCAGCACGATGAGTGGATTTAGGTACGACGATTCTAAGTGAAATAAGTCACACAGAAAAAGACACTTATCATAAGATATCACTTCTAGAGGGAATGTAAAAACCGCTACACTTGAACTGAATTACAAAACAGAACAGAGTCACACGTTTAGGAAACACAATATGGCTGCTGAACGGGAAAGGTGAGGTGGGGTGATGCATAAAACAAGGGTTTCAAATTAGCTCAGATACCGTTCCATAAACCCAATATGTAAGAGACAAGACCTATTCCTTGCTCAGTGAACTGGACTCAACACCCCCTATTCACCGCACAAGAATATATCTGACTAGTAAGAATCTTCAAACCTATGTATTGATATCTCTCTGTAAGTGAGTCAAGGGGGTGTAAAGGAGCATAAACACAGCCGTGAAAAGCAGCTAAACCCCATTATAAAAATAAATTACTTTTCAAAACCCGTGAAACAAAGACAGTGAAAGAGAGAGAAATTCTTACAAAATTCGTTCAGGGGCTGTGATGCAACCTGGATTGACCAAATCTAGACCCACAGCTGATTGAGACATAAGGGTGGACACTCTTGGGGCTGAGAGGTTCGGTGAGGTTGGGTGAGCCAACGCAGACCCTTTCAAGTAATACTGCATGGTACCCATCCCATGGGTCCCAAATCTCCAGGTTCAAGGGCATCTTCCTACGTCGAAAACAGGCATGAGAAACCCAGAAGATGGTACACCGTGTGATCGGGAAAGGTTTCTAAAACGCACCTCATTACTCATCTCCTTTGCTCGGGTTCGCCATTCCAGCCGATTTACTAGCCATCTCCCTCCTTGGAGAATCAGCACCTTTAACCTCCTGTTCCGTACAGGTTGCAATTTGTCCTGAGGATGAACGGGAAGAGGGGGAACCAATGAGAGACTAGCTCTAGGTGTTGGGACAGGCACAGGTCACTCTATTTTCCCATCAGGAAGAAGAATTAAGCACAAGCTCAGCCTGCCCCCCAGAACCAGAAGAGGGCCTGAAGCAATCCTGCGCTTTTGCGGCCAGCTCCCAAAAAAGCGAGTTGAAAAATGGAGCTCAGGGGCACTGCAATTCACAAACCTGCAGAGTTTTAAATGATACCTCTCGTCCACAAATATATTAAGGGAAGGCAACGAAGAGGCTTTGAAAGCAAGGCAGAATTGCAGGAAACAGATTTCAGGAGGTAGATTCGAATCGCCTTGAAAGCACATGAAAAGCGGCAAAACGTGGACAATGATGCCCTTGGCCAAAAAGGGCGTATGCGTTTTTTCCTGAATATATTCAGGAAAAAACGCATACGCCCTTTTTGGCCAACCAAGCAACCTGGAAAGGCCAATCAGCGCTCCAAAGAAGTCTCGCTTCCCAGCGGGCAAAAGGGCCATGCGGAAAAAAGTGTCCAAACCAGAAATGCAGGACCGGCCATGGAGAAATGGGAGCCTTGCTACGCTGATGGGTGGGATGTAAATTGCCAACAGCCACTCTGGAGAAGTGTACGGTGTGTCCTGAAACATCTAAAAAACACAGCTTGGAGAGCATAGGGCACTTCCACTCATGGCCGTATAAATTGGGAAAACTAAAAATCAGCAAGACACAGGCACCCCAAAGTTTAGGGCTGCTCTGTTGACAAGAACCCCCACTTCATTACACCTGAAATATCCTAGGAAAGAGAAAAATGGATAAAGAAGTTGTGGGCCTCCTGTACAATGGAATATCACTCAGCCATGAAATCAACGTCATAAGGCTAGTAGCAGCACGATGAGTGGATTTAGGTACGACGATTCTAAGTGAAATAAGTCACACAGAAAAAGACACTTATCATAAGATATCACTTCTAGAGGGAATGTAAAAACCGCTACACTTGAACTGAATTACAAAACAGAACAGAGTCACACGTTTAGGAAACACACTATGGCTGCTGAACGGGAAAGGTGAGGTGGGGTGATGCATAAAACAAGGGTTTCAAATTAGCTCAGATACCGTTCCATAAACCCAATATGTAAGAGACAAGACCTATTCCTTGCTCAGTGAACTGGACTCAACACCCCCTATTCACCGCACAAGAATACATCTGACTAGTAAGAATCTTCAAACCTATGTATTGATATCTCTCTGTAAGTGAGTCAAGGGGGTGTAAAGCGGCATAAACACAGCCGTGAAAAGCAGCTAAACCCCATTATAAAAATAAATTACTTTTCAAAACCCGTGAAACAAAGACAGTGAAAGAGAGAGAAATTCTTACAAAATTCGTTCAGGGGCTGTGATGCAACCTGGATTGACCATATCTAGACCCACAGCTGATTGAGACATAAGGGTGGACACTCTTGGGGCTGAGAGGTTCGGTGAGGTTGGGTGAGCCAACGCAGACCCTTTCAAGTAATACTGCATGGTACCCATCCCATGGGTCCCAAATCTCCAGGTTCAAGGGCATCTTCCTACGTCGAAAACAGGCATGAGAAACCCAGAAGATGGTACACCGTGTGATCGGGAAAGGTTTCTAAAACGCACCTCATTTCTCATCTCCTTTGCTCGGGTTCGCCATTCCAGCCGATTTACTAGCCATCTCCCTCCTTGGAGAATCAGCACCTTTAACCTCCTGTTCCGTACAGGTTGCAATTTGTCCTGAGGATGAACGGGAAGAGGGGGAACCAATGAGAGACTAGCTCTAGGTGTTGGGACAGGCACAGGTCACTCTATTTTCCCATCAGGAAGAAGAATTAAGCACAAGCTCAGCCTGCCCCCCAGAACCAGAAGAGGGCCTGAAGCAATCCTGCGCTTTTGCGGCCAGCTCCCAAAAAAGCGAGTTGAAAAATGGAGCTCAGGGGCACTGCAATTCACAAACCTGCAGAGTTTTAAATGATACCTCTCGTCCACAAATATATTAAGGGAAGGCAACGAAGAGGCTTTGAAAGCAAGGCAGAATTGCAGGAAACAGATTTCAGGAGGTAGATTCGAATCGCCTTGAAAGCACATGAAAAGCGGCAAAACGTGGACAATGATGCCCTTGGCCAAAAAGGGCGTATGCGTTTTTTCCTGAATATATTCAGGAAAAAACGCATACGCCCTTTTTGGCCAACCAAGAAACCTGGAAAGGCCAATCAGCGCTCCAAAGAAGTCTCGCTTCCCAGCGGGCAAAAGGGCCATGCGGAAAAAAGTGTCCAAACCAGAAATGCAGGACCGGCCATGGAGAAATGGGAGCCTTGCTACGCTGATGGGTGGGATGTAAATTGCCAACAGCCACTCTGGAGAAGTGTACGGTGTGTCCTGAAACATCTAAAAAACACAGCTTGGAGAGCATAGGGCACTTCCACTCATGGGCGTATAAATTGGGAAAACTAAAAATCAGCAAGACACAGGCACCCCAAAGTTTAGGGCTGCTCTGTTGACAAGAACCCCCACTTCATTACACCTGAAATATCCTAGGAAAGAGAAAAATGGATAAAGAAGTTGTGGTCCTCCTGTACAATGGAATATCACTCAGCCATGAAATCAACGTCATAAGGCTAGTAGCAGCACGATGAGTGGATTTAGGTACGACGATTCTAAGTGAAATAAGTCACACAGAAAAAGACACTTATCATAAGATATCACTTCTAGAGGGAATGTAAAAACCGCTACACTTGAACTGAATTACAAAACAGAACAGAGTCACACGTTTAGGAAACACACTATGGCTGCTGAACGGGAAAGGTGAGGTGGGGTGATGCATAAAACAAGGGTTTCAAATTAGCTCAGATACCGTTCCATAAACCCAATATGTAAGAGACAAGACCTATTCCTTGCTCAGTGAACTGGACTCAACACCCCCTATTCACCGCACAAGAATATATCTGACTAGTAAGAATCTTCAAACCTATGTATTGATATCTCTCTGTAAGTGAGTCAAGGGGGTGTAAACCGGCATAAACACAGCCGTGAAAAGCAGCTAAACCCCATTATAAAAATAAATTACTTTTCAAAACCCGTGAAACAAAGACAGTGAAAGAGAGAGAAATTCTTACAAAATTCGTTCAGGGGCTGTGATGCAACCTGGATTGACCAAATCTAGACCCACAGCTGATTGAGACATAAGGGTGGACACTCTTGGGGCTGAGAGGTTCGGTGAGGTTGGGTGAGCCAACGCAGACCCTTTCAAGTAATACTGCATGGTACCCATCCCATGGGTCCCAAATCTCCAGGTTCAAGGGCATCTTCCTACGTCGAAAACAGGCGTGAGAAACCCAGAAGATGGTACACCGTGTGATCGGGAAAGGTTTCTAAAACGCACCTCATTTCTCATCTCCTTTGCTCGGGTTCGCCATTCCAGCCGATTTACTAGCCATCTCCCTCCTTGGAGAATCAGCACCTTTAACCTCCTGTTCCGTACAGGTTGCAATTTGTCCTGAGGATGAACGGGAAGAGGGGGAACCAATGAGAGACTAGCTCTAGGTGTTGGGACAGGCACAGGTCACTCTATTTTCCCATCAGGAAGAAGAATTAAGCACAAGCTCAGCCTGCCCCCCAGAACCAGAAGAGGGCCTGAAGCAATCCTGCGCTTTTGCGGCCAGCTCCCAAAAAAGCGAGTTGAAAAATGGAGCTCAGGGGCACTGCAATTCACAAACCTGCAGAGTTTTAAATGATACCTCTCGTCCACAAATATATTAAGGGAAGGCAACGAAGAGGCTTTGAAAGCAAGGCAGAATTGCAGGAAACAGATTTCAGGAGGTAGATTCGAATCGCCTTGAAAGCACACGAAAAGCGGCAAAACGTGGACAATGATGCCCTTGGCCAAAAAGGGCGTATGCGTTTTTTCCTGAATATATTCAGGAAAAAACGCATACGCCCTTTTTGGCCAACCAAGCAACCTGGAAAGGCCAATCAGCGCTCCAAAGAAGTCTCGCTTCCCAGCGGGCAAAAGGGCCATGCGGAAAAAAGTGTCCAAACCAGAAATGCAGGACCGGCCATGGAGAAATGGGAGCCTTGCTACGCTGATGGGTGGGATGTAAATTGCCAACAGCCACTCTGGAGAAGTGTACGGTGTGTCCTGAAACATCTAAAAAACACAGCTTGGAGAGCATAGGGCACTTCCACTCATGGCCGTATAAATTGGGAAAACTAAAAATCAGCAAGACACAGGCACCCCAAAGTTTAGGGCTGCTCTGTTGACAAGAACCCCCACTTCATTACACCTGAAATATCCTAGGAAAGAGAAAAATGGATAAAGAAGTTGTGGTCCTCCTGTACAATGGAATATCACTCAGCCATGAAATCAACGTCATAAGGCTAGTAGCAGCACGATGAGTGGATTTAGGTACGACGATTCTAAGTGAAATAAGTCACACAGAAAAAGACACTTATCATAAGATATCACTTCTAGAGGGAATGTAAAAACCGCTACACTTGAACTGAATTACAAAACAGAACAGAGTCACACGTTTAGGAAACACACTATGGCTGCTGAACGGGAAAGGTGAGGTGGGGTGATGCATAAAACAAGGGTTTCAAATTAGCTCAGATACCGTTCCATAAACCCAATATGTAAGAGACAAGACCTATTCCTTGCTCAGTGAACTGGACTCAACACCCCCTATTCACCGCACAAGAATATATCTGACTAGTAAGAATCTTCAAACCTATGTATTGATATCTCTCTGTAAGTGAGTCAAGGGGGTGTAAAGCGGCATAAACACAGCCGTGAAAAGCAGCTAAACCCCATTATAAAAATAAATTACTTTTCAAAACCCGTGAAACAAAGACAGTGAAAGAGAGAGAAATTCTTACAAAATTCGTTCAGGGGCTGTGATGCAACCTGGATTGACCAAATCTAGACCCACAGCTGATTGAGACATAAGGGTGGACACTCTTGGGGCTGAGAGGTTCGGTGAGGTTGGGTGAGCCAACGCAGACCCTTTCAAGTAATACTGCATGGTACCCATCCCATGGGTCCCAAATCTCCAGGTTCAAGGGCATCTTCCTACGTCGAAAACAGGCATGAGAAACCCAGAAGATGGTACACCGTGTGATCGGGAAAGGTTTCTAAAACGCACCTCATTTCTCATCTCCTTTGCTCGGGTTCGCCATTCCAGCCGATTTACTAGCCATCTCCCTCCTTGGAGAATCAGCACCTTTAACCTCCTGTTCCGTACAGGTTGCAATTTGTCCTGAGGATGAACAGGAAGAGGGGGAACCAATGAGAGACTAGCTCTAGGTGTTGGGACAGGCACAGGTCACTCTATTTTCCCATCAGGAAGAAGAATTAAGCACAAGCTCAGCCTGCCCCCAAGAACCAGAAGAGGGCCTGAAGCAATCCTGCGCTTTTGCGGCCAGCTCCCAAAAAAGCGAGTTGAAAAATGGAGCTCAGGGGCACTGCAATTCACAAACCTGCAGAGTTTTAAATGATACCTCTCGTCCACAAATATATTAAGGGAAGGCAACGAAGAGGCTTTGAAAGCAAGGCAGAATTGCAGGAAACAGATTTCAGGAGGTAGATTCGAATCGCCTTGAAAGCACATGAAAAGCGGCAAAACGTGTACAATGATGCCCTTGGCCAAAAAGGGCGTATGCGTTTTTTCCTGAATATATTCAGGAAAAAACGCATACGCCCTTTTTGGCCAACCAAGCAACCTGGAAAGGCCAATCAGCGCTCCAAAGAAGTCTCGCTTCCCAGCGGGCAAAAGGGCCATGCGGAAAAAAGTGTCCAAACCAGAAATGCAGGACCGGCCATGGAGAAATGGGAGCCTTGCTACGCTGATGGGTGGGATGTAAATTGCCAACAGCCACTCTGGAGAAGTGTACGGTGTGTTCTGAAACATCTAAAAAACACAGCTTGGAGAGCATAGGGCACTTCCACTCATGGGCGTATAAATTGGGAAAACTAAAAATCAGCAAGACACAGGCACCCCAAAGTTTAGGGCTGCTCTGTTGACAAGAACCCCCACTTCATTACACCTTAAATATCCTAGGAAAGAGAAAAATGGATAAAGAAGTTGGGGTCCTCATGTACAATGGAATATCACTCAGCCATGAAATCAACGTCATAAGGCTAGTAGCAGCACGATGAGTGGATTTAGGTACGACGATTCTAAGTGAAATAAGTCACACAGAAAAAGACACTTATCATAAGATATCACTTCTAGAGGGAATGTAAATACCGCTACACTTGAACTGAATTACAAAACAGAACAGAGTCACACGTTTAGGAAACACAATATGGCTGCTGAACGGGAAAGGTGAGGTGGGGTGATGCATAAAACAAGGGTTTCAAATTAGCTCAGATACCGTTCCATAAACCCAATATGTAAGAGACAAGACCTATTCCTTGCTCAGTGAACTGGACTCAACACCCCCTATTCACCGCACAAGAATATATCTGACTAGTAAGAATCTTCAAACCTATGTATTGATATCTCTCTGTAAGTGAGTCAAGGGGGTGTAAAGGAGCATAAACACAGCCGTGAAAAGCAGCTAAACCCCATTATAAAAATAAATTACTTTTCAAAACCCGTGAAACAAAGACAGTGAAAGAGAGAGAAATTCTTACAAAATTCGTTCAGGGGCTGTGATGCAACCTGGATTGACCAAATCTAGACCCACAGCTGATTGAGACATAAGGGTGGACACTCTTGGGGCTGAGAGGTTCGGTGAGGTTGGGTGAGCCAACGCAGACCCTTTCAAGTAATACTGCATGGTACCCATCCCATGGGTCCCAAATCTCCAGGTTCAAGGGCATCTTCCTACGTCGAAAACAGGCGTGAGAAACCCAGAAGATGGTACACCGTGTGATCGGGAAAGGTTTCTAAAACGCACCTCATTTCTCATCTCCTTTGCTCGGGTTCGCCATTCCAGCCGATTTACTAGCCATCTCCCTCCTTGGAGAATCAGCACCTTTAACCTCCTGTTCCGTACAGGTTGCAATTTGTCCTGAGGATGAACGGGAAGAGGGGGAACCAATGAGAGACTAGCTCTAGGTGTTGGGACAGGCACAGGTCACTCTATTTTCCCATCAGGAAGAAGAATTAAGCACAAGCTCAGCCTGCCCCCCAGAACCAGAAGAGGGCCTGAAGCAATCCTGCGCTTTTGCGGCCAGCTCCCAAAAAAGCGAGTTGAAAAATGGAGCTCAGGGGCACTGCAATTCACAAACCTGCAGAGTTTTAAATGATACCTCTCGTCCACAAATATATTAAGGGAAGGCAACGAAGAGGCTTTGAAAGCAAGGCAGAATTGCAGGAAACAGATTTCAGGAGGTAGATTCGAATCGCCTTGAAAGCACACGAAAAGCGGCAAAACGTGGACAATGATGCCCTTGGCCAAAAAGGGCGTATGCGTTTTTTCCTGAATATATTCAGGAAAAAACGCATACGCCCTTTTTGGCCAACCAAGCAACCTGGAAAGGCCAATCAGCGCTCCAAAGAAGTCTCGCTTCCCAGCGGGCAAAAGGGCCATGCGGAAAAAAGTGTCCAAACCAGAAATGCAGGACCGGCCATGGAGAAATGGGAGCCTTGCTACGCTGATGGGTGGGATGTAAATTGCCAACAGCCACTCTGGAGAAGTGTACGGTGTGTCCTGAAACATCTAAAAAACACAGCTTGGAGAGCATAGGGCACTTCCACTCATGGCCGTATAAATTGGGAAAACTAAAAATCAGCAAGACACAGGCACCCCAAAGTTTAGGGCTGCTCTGTTGACAAGAACCCCCACTTCATTACACCTGAAATATCCTAGGAAAGAGAAAAATGGATAAAGAAGTTGTGGTCCTCCTGTACAATGGAATATCACTCAGCCATGAAATCAACGTCATAAGGCTAGTAGCAGCACGATGAGTGGATTTAGGTACGACGATTCTAAGTGAAATAAGTCACACAGAAAAAGACACTTATCATAAGATATCACTTCTAGAGGGAATGTAAAAACCGCTACACTTGAACTGAATTACAAAACAGAACAGAGTCAGACGTTTAGGAAACACACTATGGCTGCTGAACGGGAAAGGTGAGGTGGGGTGATGCATAAAACAAGGGTTTCAAATTAGCTCAGATACCGTTCCATAAACCCAATATGTAAGAGACAAGACCTATTCCTTGCTCAGTGAACTGGACTCAACACCCCCTATTCACCGCACAAGAATATATCTGACTAGTAAGAATCTTCAAACCTATGTATTGATATCTCTCTGTAAGTGAGTCAAGGGGGTGTAAAGCGGCATAAACACAGCCGTGAAAAGCAGCTAAACCCCATTATAAAAATAAATTACTTTTCAAAACCCGTGAAACAAAGACAGTGAAAGAGAGAGAAATTCTTACAAAATTCGTTCAGGGGCTGTGATGCAACCTGGATTGACCAAATCTAGACCCACAGCTGATTGAGACATAAGGGTGGACACTCTTGGGGCTGAGAGGTTCGGTGAGGTTGGGTGAGCCAACGAAGACCCTTTCAAGTAATACTGCATGGTACCCATCCCATGGGTCCCAAATCTCCAGGTTCAAGGGCATCTTCCTACGTCGAAAACAGGCATGAGAAACCCAGAAGATGGTACACCGTGTGATCGGGAAAGGTTTCTAAAACGCACCTCATTTCTCATCTCCTTGGCTCGGGTTCGCCATTCCAGCCGATTTACTAGCCATCTCCCTCCTTGGAGAATCAGCACCTTTAACCTCCTGTTCCGTACAGGTTGCAATTTGTCCTGAGGATGAACAGGAAGAGGGGGAACCAATGAGAGACTAGCTCTAGGTGTTGGGACAGGCACAGGTCACTCTATTTTCCCATCAGGAAGAAGAATTAAGCACAAGCTCAGCCTGCCCCCAAGAACCAGAAGAGGGCCTGAAGCAATCCTGCGCTTTTGCGGCCAGCTCCCAAAAAAGCGAGTTGAAAAATGGAGCTCAGGGGCACTGCAATTCACAAACCTGCAGAGTTTTAAATGATACCTCTCGTCCACAAATATATTAAGGGAAGGCAACGAAGAGGCTTTGAAAGCAAGGCAGAATTGCAGGAAACAGATTTCAGGAGGTAGATTCGAATCGCCTTGAAAGCACATGAAAAGCGGCAAAACGTGTACAATGATGCCCTTGGCCAAAAAGGGCGTATGCGTTTTTTCCTGAATATATTCAGGAAAAAACGCATACGCCCTTTTTGGCCAACCAAGCAACCTGGAAAGGCAAATCAGCGCTCCAAAGAAGTCTCGCTTCCCAGCGGGCAAAAGGGCCATGCGGAAAAAAGTGTCCAAACCAGAAATGCAGGACCGGCCATGGAGAAATGGGAGCCTTGCTACGCTGATGGGTGGGATGTAAATTGCCAACAGCCACTCTGGAGAAGTGTACGGTGTGTTCTGAAACATCTAAAAAACACAGCTTGGAGAGCATAGGGCACTTCCACTCATGGGCGTATAAATTGGGAAAACTAAAAATCAGCAAGACACAGGCACCCCAAAGTTTAGGGCTGCTCTGTTGACAAGAACCCCCACTTCATTACACCTTAAATATCCTAGGAAAGAGAAAAATGGATAAAGAAGTTGGGGTCCTCATGTACAATGGAATATCACTCAGCCATGAAATCAACGTCATAAGGCTAGTAGCAGCACGATGAGTGGATTTAGGTACGACGATTCTAAGTGAAATAAGTCACACAGAAAAAGACACTTATCATAAGATATCACTTCTAGAGGGAATGTAAATACCGCTACACTTGAACTGAATTACAAAACAGAACAGAGTCACACGTTTAGGAAACACACTATGGCTGCTGAACGGGAAAGGTGAGGTGGGGTGATGCATAAAACAAGGGTTTCAAATTAGCTCATATACCGTTCCATAAACCCAATATGTAAGAGACAAGACCTATTCCTTGCTCAGTGAACTGGACTCAACACCCCCTATTCACCGCACAAGAATATATCTGACTAGTAAGAATCTTCAAACCTATGTATTGATATCTCTCTGTAAGTGAGTCAAGGGGGTGTAAAGGAGCATAAACACAGCCGTGAAAAGCAGCTAAACCCCATTATAAAAATAAATTACTTTTCAAAACCCGTGAAACAAAGACAGTGAAAGAGAGAGAAATTCTTACAAAATTCGTTCAGGGGCTGTGATGCAACCTGGATTGACCAAATCTAGACCCACAGCTGATTGAGACATAAGGGTGGACACTCTTGGGGCTGAGAGGTTCGGTGAGGTTGGGTGAGCCAACGCAGACCCTTTCAAGTAATACTGCATGGTACCCATCCCATGGGTCCCAAATCTCCAGGTTCAAGGGCATCTTCCTACGTCGAAAACAGGCATGAGAAACCCAGAAGATGGTACACCGTGTGATCGGGAAAGGTTTCTAAAACGCACCTCATTTCTCATCTCCTTTGCTCGGGTTCGCCATTCCAGCCGATTTACTAGCCATCTCCCTCCTTGGAGAATCAGCACCTTTAACCTCCTGTTCCGTACAGGTTGCAATTTGTCCTGAGGATGAACGGGAAGAGGGGGAACCAATGAGAGACTAGCTCTAGGTGTTGGGACAGGCACAGGTCACTCTATTTTCCCATCAGGAAGAAGAATTAAGCACAAGCTCAGCCTGCCCCCCAGAACCAGAAGAGGGCCTGAAGCAATCCTGCGCTTTTGCGGCCAGCTCCCAAAAAAGCGAGTTGAAAAATGGAGCTCAGGGGCACTGCAATTCACAAACCTGCAGAGTTTTAAATGATACCTCTCGTCCACAAATATATTAAGGGAAGGCAACGAAGAGGCTTTGAAAGCAAGGCAGAATTGCAGGAAACAGATTTCAGGAGGTAGATTCGAATCGCCTTGAAAGCACATGAAAAGCGGCAAAACGTGGACAATGATGCCCTTGGCCAAAAAGGGCGTATGCGTTTTTTCCTGAATATATTCAGGAAAAAACGCATACGCCCTTTTTGGCCAACCAAGCAACCTGGAAAGGCCAATCAGCGCTCCAAAGAAGTCTCGCTTCCCAGCGGGCAAAAGGGCCATGCGGAAAAAAGTGTCCAAACCAGAAATGCAGGACCGGCCATGGAGAAATGGGAGCCTTGCTACGCTGATGGGTGGGATGTAAATTGCCAACAGCCACTCTGGAGAAGTGTACGGTGTGTTCTGAAACATCTAAAAAACACAGCTTGGAGAGCATAGGGCACTTCCACTCATGGGCGTATAAATTGGGAAAACTAAAAATCAGCAAGACACAGGCACCCCAAAGTTTAGGGCTGCTCTGTTGACAAGAACCCCCACTTCATTACACCTTAAATATCCTAGGAAAGAGAAAAATGGATAAAGAATTTGGGGTCCTCATGTACAATGGAATATCACTCAGCCATGAAATCAACGTCATAAGGCTAGTAGCAGCACGATGAGTGAATTTAGGTACGACGATTCTAAGTGAAATAAGTCACACAGAAAAAGACACTTATCATAAGATATCACTTCTAGAGGGAATGTAAAAACCGCTACACTTGAACTGAATTACAAAACAGAACAGAGTCACACGTTTAGGAAACACACTATGGCTGCTGAACGGGAAAGGTGAGGTGGGGTGATGCATAAAACAAGGGTTTCAAATTAGCTCAGATACCGTTCCATAAACCCAATATGTAAGAGACAAGACCTATTCCTTGCTCAGTGAACTGGACTCAACACCCCCTATTCACCGCACAAGAATATATCTGACTAGTAAGAATCTTCAAACCTATGTATTGATATCTCTCTGTAAGTGAGTCAAGGGGGTGTAAAGCGGCATAAACACAGCCGTGAAAAGCAGCTAAACCCCATTATAAAAATAAATTACTTTTCAAAACCCGTGAAACAAAGACAGTGAAAGAGAGAGAAATTCTTACAAAATTCGTTCAGGGGCTGTGATGCAACCTGGATTGACCAAATCTAGACCCACAGCTGATTGAGACATAAGGGTGGACACTCTTGGGGCTGAGAGGTTCGGTGAGGTTGGGTGAGCCAACGCAGACCCTTTCAAGTAATACTGCATGGTACCCATCCCATGGGTCCCAAATCTCCAGGTTCAAGGGCATCTTCCTACGTCGAAAACAGGCATGAGAAACCCAGAAGATGGTACACCGTGTGATCGGGAAAGGTTTCTAAAACGCACCTCATTTCTCATCTCCTTTGCTCGGGTTCGCCATTCCAGCCGATTTACTAGCCATCTCCCTCCTTGGAGAATCAGCACCTTTAACCTCCGGTTCCGTACAGGTTGCAATTTGTCCTGAGGATGAACAGGAAGAGGGGGAACCAATGAGAGACTAGCTCTAGGTGTTGGGACAGGCACAGGTCACTCTATTTTCCCATCAGGAAGAAGAATTAAGCACAAGCTCAGCCTGCCCCCCAGAACCAGAAGAGGGCCTGAAGCAATCCTGCGCTTTTGCGGCCAGCTCCCAAAAAAGCGAGTTGAAAAATGGAGCTCAGGGGCACTGCAATTCACAAACCTGCAGAGTTTTAAATGATACCTCTCGTCCACAAATATATTAAGGGAAGGCAACGAAGAGGCTTTGAAAGCAAGGCAGAATTGCAGGAAACAGATTTCAGGAGGTAGATTCGAATCGCCTTGAAAGCACATGAAAAGCGGCAAAACGTGGACAATGATGCCCTTGGCCAAAAAGGGCGTATGCGTTTTTTCCTGAATATATTCAGGAAAAAACGCATACGCCCTTTTTGGCCAACCAAGCAACCTGGAAAGGCAAATCAGCGCTCCAAAGAAGTCTCGCTTCCCAGCGGGCAAAAGGGCCATGCGGAAAAAAGTGTCCAAACCAGAAATGCAGGACCGGCCATGGAGAAATGGGAGCCTTGCTACGCTGATGGGTGGGATGTAAATTGCCAACAGCCACTCTGGAGAAGTGTACGGTGTGTTCTGAAACATCTAAAAAACACAGCTTGGAGAGCATAGGGCACTTCCACTCATGGGCGTATAAATTGGGAAAACTAAAAATCAGCAAGACACAGGCACCCCAAAGTTTAGGGCTGCTCTGTTGACAAGAACCCCCACTTCATTACACCTTAAATATCCTAGGAAAGAGAAAAATGGATAAAGAAGTTGGGGTCCTCATGTACAATGGAATATCACTCAGCCATGAAATCAACGTCATAAGGCTAGTAGCAGCACGATGAGTGGATTTAGGTACGACGATTCTAAGTGAAATAAGTCACACAGAAAAAGACACTTATCATAAGATATCACTTCTAGAGGGAATGTAAATACCGCTACACTTGAACTGAATTACAAAACAGAACAGAGTCACACGTTTAGGAAACACAATATGGCTGCTGAACGGGAAAGGTGAGGTGGGGTGATGCATAAAACAAGGGTTTCAAATTAGCTCAGATACCGTTCCATAAACCCAATATGTAAGAGACAAGACCTATTCCTTGCTCAGTGAACTGGACTCAACACCCCCTATTCACCGCACAAGAATATATCTGACTAGTAAGAATCTTCAAACCTATGTATTGATATCTCTCTGTAAGTGAGTCAAGGGGGTGTAAAGGAGCATAAACACAGCCGTGAAAAGCAGCTAAACCCCATTATAAAAATAAATTACTTTTCAAAACCCGTGAAACAAAGACAGTGAAAGAGAGAGAAATTCTTACAAAATTCGTTCAGGGGCTGTGATGCAACCTGGATTGACCAAATCTAGACCCACAGCTGATTGAGACATAAGGGTGGACACTCTTGGGGCTGAGAGGTTCGGTGAGGTTGGGTGAGCCAACGCAGACCCTTTCAAGTAATACTGCATGGTACCCATCCCATGGGTCCCAAATCTCCAGGTTCAAGGGCATCTTCCTACGTCGAAAACAGGCATGAGAAACCCAGAAGATGGTACACCGTGTGATCGGGAAAGGTTTCTAAAACGCACCTCATTTCTCATCTCCTTTGCTCGGGTTCGCCATTCCAGCCGATTTACTAGCCATCTCCCTCCTTGGAGAATCAGCACCTTTAACCTCCTGTTCCGTACAGGTTGCAATTTGTCCTGAGGATGAACGGGAAGAGGGGGAACCAATGAGAGACTAGCTCTAGGTGTTGGGACAGGCACAGGTCACTCTATTTTCCCATCAGGAAGAAGAATTAAGCACAAGCTCAGCCTGCCCCCCAGAACCAGAAGAGGGCCTGAAGCAATCCTGCGCTTTTGCGGCCAGCTCCCAAAAAAGCGAGTTGAAAAATGGAGCTCAGGGGCACTGCAATTCACAAACCTGCAGAGTTTTAAATGATACCTCTCGTCCACAAATATATTAAGGGAAGGCAACGAAGAGGCTTTGAAAGCAAGGCAGAATTGCAGGAAACAGATTTCAGGAGGTAGATTCGAATCGCCTTGAAAGCACATGAAAAGCGGCAAAACGTGGACAATGATGCCCTTGGCCAAAAAGGGCGTATGCGTTTTTTCCTGAATATATTCAGGAAAAAACGCATACGCCCTTTTTGGCCAACCAAGCAACCTGGAAAGGCCAATCAGCGCTCCAAAGAAGTCTCGCTTCCCAGCGGGCAAAAGGGCCATGCGGAAAAAAGTGTCCAAACCAGAAATGCAGGACCGGCCATGGAGAAATGGGAGCCTTGCTACGCTGATGGGTGGGATGTAAATTGCCAACAGCCACTCTGGAGAAGTGTACGGTGTGTTCTGAAACATCTAAAAAACACAGCTTGGAGAGCATAGGGCACTTCCACTCATGGGCGTATAAATTGGGAAAACTAAAAATCAGCAAGACACAGGCACCCCAAAGTTTAGGGCTGCTCTGTTGACAAGAACCCCCACTTCATTACACCTTAAATATCCTAGGAAAGAGAAAAATGGATAAAGAAGTTGGGGTCCTCATGTACAATGGAATATCACTCAGCCATGAAATCAACGTCATAAGGCTAGTAGCAGCACGATGAGTGGATTTAGGTACGACGATTCTAAGTGAAATAAGTCACACAGAAAAAGACACTTATCATAAGATATCACTTCTAGAGGGAATGTAAAAACCGCTACACTTGAACTGAATTACAAAACAGAACAGAGTCACACGTTTAGGAAACACACTATGGCTGCTGAACGGGAAAGGTGAGGTGGGGTGATGCATAAAACAAGGGTTTCAAATTAGCTCAGATACCGTTCCATAAACCCAATATGTAAGAGACAAGACCTATTCCTTTTTCAGTGAACTGGACTCAACACCCCCTATTCACCGCACAAGAATATATCTGACTAGTAAGAATCTTCAAACCTATGTATTGATATCTCTCTGTAAGTGAGTCAAGGGGGTGTAAAGCGGCATAAACACAGCCGTGAAAAGCAGCTAAACCCCATTATAAAAATAAATTACTTTTCAAAACCCGTGAAACAAAGACAGTGAAAGAGAGAGAAATTCTTACAAAATTCGTTCAGGGGCTGTGATGCAACCTGGATTGACCATATCTAGACCCACAGCTGATTGAGACATAAGGGTGGACACTCTTGGGGCTGAGAGGTTCGGTGAGGTTGGGTGAGCCAACGCAGACCCTTTCAAGTAATACTGCATGGTACCCATCCCATGGGTCCCAAATCTCCAGGTTCAAGGGCATCTTCCTACGTCGAAAACAGGCATGAGAAACCCAGAAGATGGTACACCGTGTGATCGGGAAAGGTTTCTAAAACGCACCTCATTTCTCATCTCCTTTGCTCGGGTTCGCCATTCCAGCCGATTTACTAGCCATCTCCCTCCTTGGAGAATCAGCACCTTTAGCCTCCTGTTCCGTACAGGTTGCAATTTGTCCTGAGGATGAACGGGAAGAGGGGGAACCAATGAGAGACTAGCTCTAGGGGTTGGGACAGGCACAGGTCACTCTATTTTCCCATCAGGAAGAAGAATTAAGCACAAGCTTAGCCTGCCCCCCAGAACCAGAAGAGGGCCTTAAGCAATCCTGCGCTTTTGCGGCCAGCTCCCAAAAAAGCGAGTTGAAAAATGGAGCTCAGGGGCACTGCAATTCACAAACCTGCAGAGTTTTAAATGATACCTCTCGTCCACAAATATATTAAGGGAAGGCAACGAAGAGGCTTTGAAAGCAAGGCAGAATTGCAGGAAACATTTCAGGAGGTAGATTCGAATCGCCTTGAAAGCACATGAAAAGCGGCAAAACGTGGACAATGATGCCCTTGGCCAAAAAGGGCGTATGCGTTTTTTCCTGAATATATTCAGGAAAAAACGCATACGCCCTTTTTGGCCAACCAAGAAACCTGGAAAGGCCAATCAGCGCTCCAAAGAAGTCTCACTTCCCAGCGGGCAAAAGGGCCATGTGGAAAAAAGTGTCCAAACCAGAAATGCAGGACCGGCCATGGAGAAATGGGAGCCTTGCTACGCTGATGGGTGGGATGTAAATTGCCAACAGCCACTCTGGAGAAGTGTACGGTGTGTTCTGAAACATCTAAAAAACACAGCTTGGAGAGCATAGGGCACTTCCACTCATGGGCGTATAAATTGGGAAAACTAAAAATCAGCAAGACACAGGCACCCCAAAGTTTAGGGCTGCTCTGTTGACAAGAACCCCCACTTCATTACACCTGAAATATCCTAGGAAAGAGAAAAATGGATAAAGAATTTGGGGTCCTCCTGTACAATGGAATATCACTCAGCCATGAAATCAACGTCATAAGGCTAGTAGCAGCACGATGAGTGGATTTAGGTACGACGATTCTAAGTGAAATAAGTCACACAGAAAAAGACACTTATCATAAGATATCACTTCTAGAGGGAATGTAAAAACCGCTACACTTGAAGTGAATTACAAAACAGAACAGAGTCACACGTTTAGGAAACCCACTATGGCTGCTGAACGGGAAAGGTGAGGTGGGGTGATGCATAAAACAAGGGTTTCAAATTAGCTCAGATACCGTTCCATAAACCCAATATGTAAGAGACAAGACCTATTCCTTGCTCAGTGAACTGGACTCAACACCCCCTATTCACCGCACAAGAATATATCTGACTAGTAAGAATCTTCAAACCTATGTATTGATATCTCTCTGTAAGTGAGTCAAGGGGGTGTAAAGGAGCATAAACACAGCCGTGAAAAGCAGCTAAACCCCATTATAAAAATAAATTACTTTTCAAAACCCGTGAAACAAAGACAGTGAAAGAGAGAGAAATTCTTACAAAATTCGTTCAGGGGCTGTGATGCAACCTGGATTGACCAAATCTAGACCCACAGCTGATTGAGACATAAGGGTGGACACTCTTGGGGCTGAGAGGTTCGGTGAGGTTGGGTGAGCCAACGCAGACCCTTTCAAGTAATACTGCATGGTACCCATCCCATGGGTCCCAAATCTCCAGGTTCAAGGGCATCTTCCTACGTCGAAAACAGGCATGAGAAACCCAGAAGATGGTACACCGTGTGATCGGGAAAGGTTTCTAAAACGCACCTCATTTCTCATCTCCTTTGCTCGGGTTCGCCATTCCAGCCGATTTACTAGCCATCTCCCTCCTTGGAGAATCAGCACCTTTAACCTCCTGTTCCGTACAGGTTGCAATTTGTCCTGAGGATGAACGGGAAGAGGGGGAACCAATGAGAGACTAGCTCTAGGTGTTGGGACAGGCACAGGTCACTCTATTTTCCCATCAGGAAGAAGAATTAAGCACAAGCTCAGCCTGCCCCCCAGAACCAGAAGAGGGCCTGAAGCAATCCTGCGCTTTTGCGGCCAGCTCCCAAAAAAGCGAGTTGAAAAATGGAGCTCAGGGGCACTGCAATTCACAAACCTGCAGAGTTTTAAATGATACCTCTCGTCCACAAATATATTAAGGGAAGGCAACGAAGAGGCTTTGAAAGCAAGGCAGAATTGCAGGAAACAGATTTCAGGAGGTAGATTCGAATCGCCTTGAAAGCACATGAAAAGCGGCAAAATGTGGACAATGATGCCCTTGGCCAAAAAGGGCGTATGCGTTTTTTCCTGAATATATTCAGGAAAAAACGCATACGCCCTTTTTGGCCAACCAAGCAACCTGGAAAGGCCAATCAGCGCTCCAAAGAAGTCTCGCTTCCCAGCGGGCAAAAGGGCCATGAGGAAAAAAGTGTCCAAACCAGAAATGCAGGACCGGCCATGGAGAAATGGGAGCCTTGCTACGCTGATGGGTGGGATGTAAATTGCCAACAGCCACTCTGGAGAAGTGTACGGTGTGTTCTGAAACATCTAAAAAACACAGCTTGGAGAGCATAGGGCACTTCCACTCATGGGCGTATAAATTGGGAAAACTAAAAATCAGCAAGACAAAGGCACCCCAAAGTTTAGGGCTGCTCTGTTGACAAGAACCCCCACTTCATTACACCTGAAATATCCTAGGAAAGAGAAAAATGGATAAAGAATTTGGGGTCCTCATGTACAATGGAATATCACTCAGCCATGAAATCAACGTCATAAGGCTAGTAGCAGCACGATGAGTGGATTTAGGTACGACGATTCTAAGTGAAATAAGTCACACAGAAAAAGACACTTATCATAAGATATCACTTCTAGAGGGAATGTAAAAACCGCTACACTTGAACTGAATTACAAAACAGAACAGAGTCACACGTTTACGAAACACACTATGGCTGCTGAACGGGAAAGGTGAGGTGGGGTGATGCATAAAACAAGGGTTTCAAATTAGCTCAGATACCGTTCCATAAACCCAATATGTAAGAGACAAGACCTATTCCTTGCTCAGTGAACTGGACTCAACACCCCCTATTCAACGCACAAGAATATATCTGACTAGTAAGAATCTTCAAACCTATGTATTGATATCTCTCTGTAAGTGAGTCAAGGGGGTGTAAAGCGGCATAAACACAGCCGTGAAAAGCAGCTAAACCCCATTATAAAAATAAATTACTTTTCAAAACCCGTGAAACAAAGACAGTGAAAGAGAGAGAAATTCTTACAAAATTCGTTCAGGGGCTGTGATGCAACCTGGATTGACCATATCTAGACCCACAGCTGATTGAGACATAAGGGTGGACACTCTTGGGGCTGAGAGGTTCGGTGAGGTTGGGTGAGCCAACGCAGACCCTTTCAAGTAATACTGCATGGTACCCATCCCATGGGTCCCAAATCTCCAGGTTCAAGGGCATCTTCCTACGTCGAAAACAGGCATGAGAAACCCAGAAGATGGTACACCGTGTGATCGGGAAAGGTTTCTAAAACGCACCTCATTTCTCATCTCCTTTGCTCGGGTTCGCCATTCCAGCCGATTTACTAGCCATCTCCCTCCTTGGAGAATCAGCACCTTTAACCTCCTGTTCCGTACAGGTTGCAATTTGTCCTGAGGATGAACGGGAAGAGGGGGAACCAATGAGAGACTAGCTCTAGGTGTTGGGACAGGCACAGGTCACTCTATTTTCCCATCAGGAAGAAGAATTAAGCACAAGCTCAGCCTGCCCCCCAGAACCAGAAGAGGGCCTGAAGCAATCCTGCGCTTTTGCGGCCAGCTCCCAAAAAAGCGAGTTGAAAAATGGAGCTCAGGGGCACTGCAATTCACAAACCTGCAGAGTTTTAAATGATACCTCTCGTCCACAAATATATTAAGGGAAGGCAACGAAGAGGCTTTGAAAGCAAGGCAGAATTGCAGGAAACAGATTTCAGGAGGTAGATTCGAATCGCCTTGAAAGCACATGAAAAGCGGCAAAACGTGGACAATGATGCCCTTGGCCAAAAAGGGCGTATGCGTTTTTTCCTGAATATATTCAGGAAAAAACGCATACGCCCTTTTTGGCCAACCAAGCAACCTGGAAAGGCCAATCAGCGCTCCAAAGAAGTCTCGCTTCCCAGCGGGCAAAAGGGCCATGCGGAAAAAAGTGTCCAAACCAGAAATGCAGGACCGGCCATGGAGAAATGGGAGCCTTGCTACGCTGATGGGTGGGATGTAAATTGCCAACAGCCACTCTGGAGAAGTGTACGGTGTGTCCTGAAACATCTAAAAAACACAGCTTGGAGAGCATAGGGCACTTCCACTCATGGCCGTATAAATTGGGAAAACTAAAAATCAGCAAGACACAGGCACCCCAAAGTTTAGGGCTGCTCTGTTGACAAGAACCCCCACTTCATTACACCTGAAATATCCTAGGAAAGAGAAAAATGGATAAAGAAGTTGTGGTCCTCCTGTACAATGGAATATCACTCAGCCATGAAATCAACGTCATAAGGCTAGTAGCAGCACGATGAGTGGATTTAGGTACGACGATTCTAAGTGAAATAAGTCACACAGAAAAAGACACTTATCATAAGATATCACTTCTAGAGGGAATGTAAAAACCGCTACACTTGAACTGAATTACAAAACAGAACAGAGTCACACGTTTAGGAAACACACTATGGCTGCTGAACGGGAAAGGTGAGGTGGGGTGATGCATAAAACAAGGGTTTCAAATTAGCTCAGATACCGTTCCATAAACCCAATATGTAAGAGACAAGACCTATTCCTTGCTCAGTGAACTGGACTCAACACCCCCTATTCACCGCACAAGAATATATCTGACTAGTAAGAATCTTCAAACCTATGTATTGATATCTCTCTGTAAGTGAGTCAAGGGGGTGTAAAGCGGCATAAACACAGCCGTGAAAAGCAGCTAAACCCCATTATAAAAATAAATTACTTTTCAAAACCCGTGAAACAAAGACAGTGAAAGAGAGAGAAATTCTTACAAAATTCGTTCAGGGGCTGTGATGCAACCTGGATTGACCAAATCTAGACCCACAGCTGATTGAGACATAAGGGTGGACACTCTTGGGGCTGAGAGGTTCGGTGAGGTTGGGTGAGCCAACGCAGACCCTTTCAAGTAATACTGCATGGTACCCATCCCATGGGTCCCAAATCTCCAGGTTCAAGGGCATCTTCCTACGTCGAAAACAGGCATGAGAAACCCAGAAGATGGTACACCGTGTGATCGGGAAAGGTTTCTAAAACGCACCTCATTTCTCATCTCCTTTGCTCGGGTTCGCCATTCCAGCCGATTTACTAGCCATCTCCCTCCTTGGAGAATCAGCACCTTTAACCTCCTGTTCCGTACAGGTTGCAATTTGTCCTGAGGATGAACGGGAAGAGGGGGAACCAATGAGAGACTAGCTCTAGGTGTTGGGACAGGCACAGGTCACTCTATTTTCCCATCAGGAAGAAGAATTAAGCACAAGCTCAGCCTGCCCCCCAGAACCAGAAGAGGGCCTGAAGCAATCCTGCGCTTTTGCGGCCAGCTCCCAAAAAAGCGAGTTGAAAAATGGAGCTCAGGGGCACTGCAATTCACAAACCTGCAGAGTTTTAAATGATACCTCTCGTCCACAAATATATTAAGGGAAGGCAACGAAGAGGCTTTGAAAGCAAGGCAGAATTGCAGGAAACAGATTTCAGGAGGTAGATTCGAATCGCCTTGAAAGCACACGAAAAGCGGCAAAACGTGGACAATGATGCCCTTGGCCAAAAAGGGCGTATGCGTTTTTTCCTGAATATATTCAGGAAAAAACGCATACGCCCTTTTTGGCCAACCAAGCAACCTGGAAAGGCCAATCAGCGCTCCAAAGAAGTCTCGCTTCCCAGCGGGCAAAAGGGCCATGCGGAAAAAAGTGTCCAAACCAGAAATGCAGGACCGGCCATGGAGAAATGGGAGCCTTGCTACGCTGATGGGTGGGATGTAAATTGCCAACAGCCACTCTGGAGAAGTGTACGGTGTGTTCTGAAACATCTAAAAAACACAGCTTGGAGAGCATAGGGCACTTCCACTCATGGGCGTATAAATTGGGAAAACTAAAAATCAGCAAGACACAGGCACCCCAAAGTTTAGGGCTGCTCTGTTGACAAGAACCCCCACTTCATTACACCTTAAATATCCTAGGAAAGAGAAAAATGGATAAAGAAGTTGGGGTCCTCATGTACAATGGAATATCACTCAGCCATGAAATCAACGTCATAAGGCTAGTAGCAGCACGATGAGTGGATTTAGGTACGACGATTCTAAGTGAAATAAGTCACACAGAAAAAGACACTTATCATAAGATATCACTTCTAGAGGGAATGTAAAAACCGCTACACTTGAACTGAATTACAAAACAGAACAGAGTCACACGTTTAGGAAACACAATATGGCTGCTGAACGGGAAAGGTGAGGTGGGGTGATGCATAAAACAAGGGTTTCAAATTAGCTCAGATACCGTTCCATAAACCCAATATGTAAGAGACAAGACCTATTCCTTGCTCAGTGAACTGGACTCAACACCCCCTATTCACCGCACAAGAATATATCTGACTAGTAAGAATCTTCAAACCTATGTATTGATATCTCTCTGTAAGTGAGTCAAGGGGGTGTAAAGGAGCATAAACACAGCCGTGAAAAGCAGCTAAACCCCATTATAAAAATAAATTACTTTTCAAAACCCGTGAAACAAAGACAGTGAAAGAGAGAGAAATTCTTACAAAATTCGTTCAGGGGCTGTGATGCAACCTGGATTGACCAAATCTAGACCCACAGCTGATTGAGACATAAGGGTGGACACTCTTGGGGCTGAGAGGTTCGGTGAGGTTGGGTGAGCCAACGCAGACCCTTTCAAGTAATACTGCATGGTACCCATCCCATGGGTCCCAAATCTCCAGGTTCAAGGGCATCTTCCTACGTCGAAAACAGGCATGAGAAACCCAGAAGATGGTACACCGTGTGATCGGGAAAGGTTTCTAAAACGCACCTCATTTCTCATCTCCTTTGCTCGGGTTCGCCATTCCAGCCGATTTACTAGCCATCTCCCTCCTTGGAGAATCAGCACCTTTAACCTCCTGTTCCGTACAGGTTGCAATTTGTCCTGAGGATGAACGGGAAGAGGGGGAACCAATGAGAGACTAGCTCTAGGTGTTGGGACAGGCACAGGTCACTCTATTTTCCCATCAGGAAGAAGAATTAAGCACAAGCTCAGCCTGCCCCCCAGAACCAGAAGAGGGCCTGAAGCAATCCTGCGCTTTTGCGGCCAGCTCCCAAAAAAGCGAGTTGAAAAATGGAGCTCAGGGGCACTGCAATTCACAAACCTGCAGAGTTTTAAATGATACCTCTCGTCCACAAATATATTAAGGGAAGGCAACGAAGAGGCTTTGAAAGCAAGGCAGAATTGCAGGAAACAGATTTCAGGAGGTAGATTCGAATCGCCTTGAAAGCACATGAAAAGCGGCAAAACGTGGACAATGATGCCCTTGGCCAAAAAGGGCGTATGCGTTTTTTCCTGAATATATTCAGGAAAAAACGCATACGCCCTTTTTGGCCAACCAAGCAACCTGGAAAGGCCAATCAGCGCTCCAAAGAAGTCTCGCTTCCCAGCGGGCAAAAGGGCCATGCGGAAAAAAGTGTCCAAACCAGAAATGCAGGACCGGCCATGGAGAAATGGGAGCCTTGCTACGCTGATGGGTGGGATGTAAATTGCCAACAGCCACTCTGGAGAAGTGTACGGTGTGTTCTGAAACATCTAAAAAACACAGCTTGGAGAGCATAGGGCACTTCCACTCATGGGCGTATAAATTGGGAAAACTAAAAATCAGCAAGACAAAGGCACCCCAAAGTTTAGGGCTGCTCTGTTGACAAGAACCCCCACTTCATTACACCTTAAATATCCTAGGAAAGAGAAAAATGGATAAAGAAGTTGGGGTCCTCATGTACAATGGAATATCACTCAGCCATGAAATCAACGTCATAAGGCTAGTAGCAGCACGATGAGTGGATTTAGGTACGACGATTCTAAGTGAAATAAGTCACACAGAAAAAGACACTTATCATAAGATATCACTTCTAGAGGGAATGTAAAAACCGCTACACTTGAACTGAATTACAAAACAGAACAGAGTCACACGTTTAGGAAACACACTATGGCTGCTGAACGGGAAAGGTGAGGTGGGGTGATGCATAAAACAAGGGTTTCAAATTAGCTCAGATACCGTTCCATAAACCCAATATGTAAGAGACAAGACCTATTCCTTTTTCAGTGAACTGGACTCAACACCCCCTATTCACCGCACAAGAATATATCTGACTAGTAAGAATCTTCAAACCTATGTATTGATATCTCTCTGTAAGTGAGTCAAGGGGGTGTAAAGCGGCATAAACACAGCCGTGAAAAGCAGCTAAACCCCATTATAAAAATAAATTACTTTTCAAAACCCGTGAAACAAAGACAGTGAAAGAGAGAGAAATTCTTACAAAATTCGTTCAGGGGCTGTGATGCAACCTGGATTGACCATATCTAGACCCACAGCTGATTGAGACATAAGGGTGGACACTCTTGGGGCTGAGAGGTTCGGTGAGGTTGGGTTAGCCAACGCAGACCCTTTCAAGTAATACTGCATGGTACCCATCCATTGGGTCCCAAATCTCCAGGTTCAAGGGCATCTTCCTACGTCGAAAACAGGCATGAGAAACCCAGAAGATGGTACACCGTGTGATCGGGAAAGGTTTCTAAAACGCACCTCATTTCTCATATCCTTTGCTTGGGTTCGCCATTCCAGCCGATTTACTAGCCATCTCCGTCCTTGGAGAATCAGCACCTTTAACCTCCTGTTCCGTACAGGTTGCAATTTGTCCTGAGGATGAACGGGAAGAGGGGGAACCAATGAGAGACTAGCTCTAGGGGTTGGGACAGGCACAGGTCACTCTATTTTCCCATCAGGAAGAAGAATTAAGCACAAGCTTAGCCTGCCCCCCAGAACCAGAAGAGGGCCTTAAGCAATCCTGCGCTTTTGCGGCCAGCTCCCAAAAAAGCGAGTTGAAAAATGGAGCTCAGGGGCACTGCAATTCACAAACCTGCAGAGTTTTAAATGATACCTCTCGTCCACAAATATATTAAGGGAAGGCAACGAAGAGGCTTTGAAAGCAAGGCAGAATTGCAGGAAACATTTCAGGAGGTAGATTCGAATCGCCTTGAAAGCACATGAAAAGCGGCAAAACGTGGACAATGATGCCCTTGGCCAAAAAGGGCGTATGCGTTTTTTCCTGAATATATTCAGGAAAAAACGCATACGCCCTTTTTGGCCAACCAAGAAACCTGGAAAGGCCAATCAGCGCTCCAAAGAAGTCTCACTTCCCAGCGGGCAAAAGGGCCATGCGGAAAAAAGTGTCCAAACCAGAAATGCAGGACCGGCCATGGAGAAATGGGAGCCTTGCTACGCTGATGGGTGGGATGTAAATTGCCAACAGCCACTCTGGAGAAGTGTACGGTGTGTTCTGAAACATCTAAAAAACACAGCTTGGAGAGCATAGGGCACTTCCACTCATGGGCGTATAAATTGGGAAAACTAAAAATCAGCAAGACACAGGCACCCCAAAGTTTAGGGCTGCTCTGTTGACAAGAACCCCCACTTCATTACACCTGAAATATCCTAGGAAAGAGAAAAATGGATAAAGAAGTTGTGGTCCTCCTGTACAATGGAATATCACTCAGCCATGAAATCAACGTCATAAGGCTAGTAGCAGCACGATGAGTGGATTTAGGTACGACGATTCTAAGTGAAATAAGTCACACAGAAAAAGACACTTATCATAAGATATCACTTCTAGAGGGAATGTAAAAACCGCTACACTTGAAGTGAATTACAAAACAGAACAGAGTCACACGTTTAGGAAACCCACTATGGCTGCTGAACGGGAAAGGTGAGGTGGGGTGATGCATAAAACAAGGGTTTCAAATTAGCTCAGATACCGTTCCATAAACCCAATATGTAAGAGACAAGACCTATTCCTTGCTCAGTGAACTGGACTCAACACCCCCTATTCACCGCACAAGAATATATCTGACTAGTAAGAATCTTCAAACCTATGTATTGATATCTCTCTGTAAGTGAGTCAAGGGGGTGTAAAGGAGCATAAACACAGCCGTGAAAAGCAGCTAAACCCCATTATAAAAATAAATTACTTTTCAAAACCCGTGAAACAAAGACAGTGAAAGAGAGAGAAATTCTTACAAAATTCGTTCAGGGGCTGTGATGCAACCTGGATTGACCAAATCTAGACCCACAGCTGATTGAGACATAAGGGTGGACACTCTTGGGGCTGAGAGGTTCGGTGAGGTTGGGTGAGCCAACGCAGACCCTTTCAAGTAATACTGCATGGTACCCATCCCATGGGTCCCAAATCTCCAGGTTCAAGGGCATCTTCCTACGTCGAAAACAGGCATGAGAAACCCAGAAGATGGTACACCGTGTGATCGGGAAAGGTTTCTAAAACGCACCTCATTTCTCATCTCCTTTGCTCGGGTTCGCCATTCCAGCCGATTTACTAGCCATCTCCCTCCTTGGAGAATCAGCACCTTTAACCTCCTGTTCCGTACAGGTTGCAATTTGTCCTGAGGATGAACGGGAAGAGGGGGAACCAATGAGAGACTAGCTCTAGGTGTTGGGACAGGCACAGGTCACTCTATTTTCCCATCAGGAAGAAGAATTAAGCACAAGCTCAGCCTGCCCCCCAGAACCAGAAGAGGGCCTGAAGCAATCCTGCGCTTTTGCGGCCAGCTCCCAAAAAAGCGAGTTGAAAAATGGAGCTCAGGGGCACTGCAATTCACAAACCTGCAGAGTTTTAAATGATACCTCTCGTCCACAAATATATTAAGGGAAGGCAACGAAGAGGCTTTGAAAGCAAGGCAGAATTGCAGGAAACAGATTTCAGGAGGTAGATTCGAATCGCCTTGATAGCACATGAAAAGCGGCAAAACGTGGACAATGATGCCCTTGGCCAAAAAGGGCGTATGCGTTTTTTCCTGAATATATTCAGGAAAAAACGCATACGCCCTTTTTGGCCAACCAAGCAACCTGGAAAGGCCAATCAGCGCTCCAAAGAAGTCTCGCTTCCCAGCGGGCAAAAGGGCCATGCGGAAAAAAGTGTCCAAACCAGAAATGCAGGACCGGCCATGGAGAAATGGGAGCCTTGCTACGCTGATGGGTGGGATGTAAATTGCCAACAGCCACTCTGGAGAAGTGTACGGTGTGTTCTGAAACATCTAAAAAACACAGCTTGGAGAGCATAGGGCACTTCCACTCATGGGCGTATAAATTGGGAAAACTAAAAATCAGCAAGACACAGGCACCCCAAAGTTTAGGGCTGCTCTGTTGACAAGAACCCCCACTTCATTACACCTTAAATATCCTAGGAAAGAGAAAAATGGATAAAGAAGTTGGGGTCCTCATGTACAATGGAATATCACTCAGCCATGAAATCAACGTCATAAGGCTAGTAGCAGCACGATGAGTGGATTTAGGTACGACGATTCTAAGTGAAATAAGTCACACAGAAAAAGACACTTATCATAAGATATCACTTCTAGAGGGAATGTAAAAACCGCTACACTTGAACTGAATTGCAAAACAGAACAGAGTCACACGTTTAGGAAACACACTATGGCTGCTGAACGGGAAAGGTGAGGTGGGGTGATGCATAAAACAAGGGTTTCAAATTAGCTCAGATACCGTTCCATAAACCCAATATGTAAGAGACAAGACCTATTCCTTTTTCAGTGAACTGGACTCAACACCCCCTATTCACCGCACAAGAATATATCTGACTAGTAAGAATCTTCAAACCTATGTATTGATATCTCTCTGTAAGTGAGTCAAGGGGGTGTAAAGCGGCATAAACACAGCCGTGAAAAGCAGCTAAACCCCATTATAAAAATAAATTACTTTTCAAAACCCGTGAAACAAAGACAGTGAAAGAGAGAGAAATTCTTACAAAATTCGTTCAGGGGCTGTGATGCAACCTGGATTGACCATATCTAGACCCACAGCTGATTGAGACATAAGGGTGGACACTCTTGGGGCTGAGAGGTTCGGTGAGGTTGGGTGAGCCAACGCAGACCCTTTCAAGTAATACTGCATGGTACCCATCCATTGGGTCCCAAATCTCCAGGTTCAAGGGCATCTTCCTACGTCGAAAACAGGCATGAGAAACCTAGAAGATGGTACACCGTGTGATCGGGAAAGGTTTCTAAAACGCACCTCATTTCTCATCTCCTTTGCTTGGGTTCGCCATTCCAGCCGATTTACTAGCCATCTCCCTCCTTGGAGAATCAGCACCTTTAACCTCCTGTTCCGTACAGGTTGCAATTTGTCCTGAGGATGAACGGGAAGAGGGGGAACCAATGAGAGACTAGCTCTAGGGGTTGGGACAGGCACAGGTCACTCTATTTTCCCATCAGGAAGAAGAATTAAGCACAAGCTTAGCCTGCCCCCCAGAACCAGAAGAGGGCCTGAAGCAATCCTGCGCTTTTGCGGCCAGCTCCCAAAAAAGCGAGTTGAAAAATGGAGCTCAGGGGCACTGCAATTCACAAACCTGCAGAGTTTTAAATGATACCTCTCGTCCACAAATATATTAAGGGAAGGCAACGAAGAGGCTTTGAAAGCAAGGCAGAATTGCAGGAAACAGATTTCAGGAGGTAGATTCGAATCGCCTTAAAAGCACATGAAAAGCGGCAAAACGTGGACAATGATGCCCTTGGCCAAAAAGGGCGTATGCGTTTTTTCCTGAATATATTCAGGAAAAAACGCATACGCCCTTTTTGGCCAACCAAGCAACCTGGAAAGGCCAATCAGCGCTCCAAAGAAGTCTCACTTCCCAGCGGGCAAAAGGGCCATGCGGAAAAAAGTGTCCAAACCAGAAATGCAGGACCGGCCATGGAGAAATGGGAGCCTTGCTACGCTGATGGGTGGGATGTAAATTGCCAACAGCCACTCTGGAGAAGTGTACGGTGTGTTCTGAAACATCTAAAAAACACAGCTTGGAGAGCATAGGGCACTTCCACTCATGGGCGTATAAATTGGGAAAACTAAAAATCAGCAAGACACAGGCACCCCAAAGTTTAGGGCTGCTCTGTTGACAAGAACCCCCACTTCATTACACCTGAAATATCCTAGGAAAGAGAAAAATGGATAAAGAAGTTGTGGTCCTCCTGTACAATGGAATATCACTCAGCCATGAAATCAACGTCATAAGGCTAGTAGCAGCACGATGAGTGGATTTAGGTACGACGATTCTAAGTGAAATAAGTCACACAGAAAAAGACACTTATCATACGATATCACTTCTAGAGGGAATGTAAAAACCGCTACACTTGAACTGAATTACAAAACAGAACAGAGTCACACGTTTAGGAAACACACTATGGCTGCTGAACGGGAAAGGTGAGGTGGGGTGATGCATAAAACAAGGGTTTCAAATTAGCTCAGATACCGTTCCATAAACCCAATATGTAAGAGACAAGACCTATTCCTTTTTCAGTGAACTGGACTCAACACCCCCTATTCACCGCACAAGAATATATCTGACTAGTAAGAATCTTCAAACCTATGTATTGATATCTCTCTGTAAGTGAGTCAAGGGGGTGTAAAGCGGCATAAACACAGCCGTGAAAAGCAGCTAAACCCCATTATAAAAATAAATTACTTTTCAAAACCCGTGAAACAAAGACAGTGAAAGAGAGAGAAATTCTTACAAAATTCGTTCAGGGGCTGTGATGCAACCTGGATTGACCAAATCTAGACCCACAGCTGATTGAGACATAAGGGTGGACACTCTTGAGGCTGAGAGGTTCGGTGAGGTTGGGTGAGCCAACGCAGACCCTTTCAAGTAATACTGCATGGTACCCATCCCATGGGTCCCAAATCTCCAGGTTCAAGGCCATCTTCCTACATCGAAAACAGGCATGAGAAACCCAGAAGATGGTACACAGTGTGATCGGGAAAGGTTTCTAAAATGCACCTCATTTCTCATCTCCTTTGCTCGGGTTCGCCATTCCAGCCGATTTACTAGCCATCTCCCTCCTTGGAGAATCAGCACCTTTAACCTCCTGTTCCGTACAGGTTGCAATTTGTCCTGAGGATGAACGGGAAGAGGGGGAACCAATGAGAGACTAGCTCTAGGTGTTGGGACAGGCACAGGTCACTCTATTTTCCCATCAGGAAGAAGAATTAAGCACAAGCTCAGCCTGCCCCCCAGAACCAGAAGAGGGCCTGAAGCAATCCTGCGCTTTTGCGGCCAGCTCCCAACAAAGCGAGTTGAAAAATGGAGCTCAGGGGCACTGCAATTCACAAACCTGCAGAGTTTTAAATGATACCTCTCGTCCACAAATATATTAAGGGAAGGCAACGAAGAGGCTTTGAAAGCAAGGCAGAATTGCAGGAAACAGATTTCAGGAGGTAGATTCGAATCGCCTTGAAAGCACATGAAAAGCGGCAAAACATGGACAATGATGCCCTTGGCCAAAAAGGGCGTATGCGTTTTTTCCTGAATATATTCAGGAAAAAACGCATACGCCCTTTTTGGCCAACCAAGCAACCTGGAAAGGCCAATCAGCGCTCCAAAGAAGTTTCACTTCCCAGCGGGCAAAAGGGCCATGCGGAAAAAAGTGTCCAAACCAGAAATGCAGGACCGGCCATGGAGAAATGGGAGCCTTGCTACGCTGATGGGTGGGATGTAAATTGCCAACAGCCACTCTGGAGAAGTGTACGGTGTGTTCTGAAACATCTAAAAAACACAGCTTGGAGAGCATAGGGCACTTCCACTCATGGGCGTATAAATTGGGAAAACTAAAAATCAGCAAGACACAGGCACCCCAAAGTTTAGGGCTGCTCTGTTGACAAGAACCCCCACTTCATTACACCTGAAATATCCTAGGAAAGAGAAAAATGGATAAAGAAGTTGTGGTCCTCATGTACAATGGAATATCACTCAGCCATGAAATCAACGTTATAAGGCTAGTAGCAGCACGATGAGTGGATTTAGGTACGACGATTCTAAGTGAAATAAGTCACACAGAAAAAGACACTTATCATAAGATATCACTTCTAGAGGGAATGTAAAAACCGCTACACTTGAACTGAATTACAATACAGAACAGAGTCACACGTTTAGGAAACACACTATGGCTGCTGAACGGGAAAGGTGAGGTGGGGTGATGCATAAAACAAGGGTTTCAAATTAGCTCCGATACCGTTCCATAAACCCAATATGTAAGAGACAAGACCTATTCCTTTTTCAGTGAACTGGACTCAACACCCCCTATTCACCGCACAAGAATATATCTGACTAGTAAGAATCTTCAAACCTATGTATTGATATCTCTCTGTAAGTGAGTCAAGGGGGTGTAAAGCGGCATAAACACAGCCGTGAAAAGCAGCTAAACCCCATTATAAAAATAAATTACTTTTCAAAACCCGTGAAACAAAGACAGTGAAAGAGAGAGAAATTCTTACAAAATTCGTTCAGGGGCTGTGATGCAACCTGGATTGACCAAATCTAGACCCACAGCTGATTGAGACATAAGGGTGGACACTCTTGGGGCTGAGAGGTTCGGTGAGGTTGGGTGAGCCAACGCAGACCCTTTCAAGTAATACTGCATGGTACCCATCCCATGGGTCCCAAATCTCCAGGATCAAGGGCATCTTCCTACGTCGAAAACAGGCATGAGAAACCCAGAAGATGGTACACCGTGTGATCGGGAAAGGTTTCTAAAACGCACCTCATTTCTCATCTCCTTTGCTCGGGTTCGCCATTCCAGCCGATTTACTAGCCATCTCCCTCCTTGGAGAATCAGCACCTTTAACCTCCTGTTCCGTACAGGTTGCAATTTGTCCTGAGGATGAACGGGAAGAGGGGGAACCAATGAGAGACTAGCTCTAGGGGTTGGGACAGGCACAGGTCACTCTATTTTCCCATCAGGAAGAAGAATTAAGCACAAGCTCAGCCTGCCCCCCAGAACCAGAAGAGGGCCTGAAGCAATCCTGCGCTTTTGTGGCCAGCTCCCAAAAAAGCGAGTTGAAAAATGGAGCTCAGGGGCACTGCAATTCACAAACCTGCAGAGTTTTAAATGATACCTCTCGTCCACAAATATATTAAGGGAAGGCAACGAAGACGCTTTGAAAGCAAGGCAGAATTGCAGGAAACAGATTTCAGGAGGTAGATTCGAATCGCCTTGAAAGCACATGAAAAGCGGCAAAACGTGGACAATGATGCCCTTGGCCAAAAAGGGCGTATGCGTTTTTTCCTGAATATATTCAGGAAAAAACGCATACGCCCTTTTTGGCCAACCAAGCAACCTGGAAAGGCCAATCAGCGCTCCAAAGAAGTCTCGCTTCCCAGCGGGCAAAAGGGCCATGCGGAAAAAAGTGTCCAAACCAGAAATGCAGGACCGGCCATGGAGAAATGGGAGCCTTGCTACGCTGATGGGTGGGATGTAAATTGCCAACAGCCACTCTGGAGAAGTGTACGGTGTGTCGTGAAACATCTAAAAAACACAGCTTGGAGAGCATAGGGCACTTACACTCATGGCCGTATAAATTGGGAAAACTAAAAATCAGCAAGACACAGGCACCCCAAAGTTAAGGGCTGCTCTGTTGACAAGAACCCCCACTTCATTACACCTTAAATATCCTAGGAAAGAGAAAAATGGATAAAGAAGTTGTGGTCCTCCTGTACAATGGAATATCACTCAGCCATGACATCAACGTCATAAGGCTAGTAGCAGCACGATGAGTGGATTTAGGTACGACGATTCTAAGTGAAATAAGTCACACAGAAAAAGACACTTATCATAAGATATCACTTCTAGAGGGAATGTAAAAACCGCTACACTTGAACTGAATTACAAAACAGAACAGAGTCACATGTTTAGAAAACACACTATGGCTGCTGAACGGGAAAGGTGAGGTGGGGTGATGCATAAAACAAGGGTTTCAAATTAGCTCCGATACCGTTCCATAAACCCAATATGTAAGAGACAAGACCTATGCCTTTTTCAGTGAACTGGACTCAACACCCCCTATTCACCACACAAGAATATATCTGACTAGTAAGAATCTTCAAACCTATGTATTGATATCTCTCTGTAAGTGAGTCAAGGGGGTGTAAAGCGGCATAAACACAGCCGTGAAAAGCAGCTAAACCCCATTATAAAAATAAATTACTTTTCAAAACCCGTGAAACAAAGACAGTGAAAGAGAGAGAAATTCTTACAAAATTCGTTCAGGGGCTGTGATGCAACCTGGATTGACCATATCTAGACCCACAGCTGATTGAGACATAAGGGTGGACACTCTTGGGGCTGAGAGGTTCGGTGAGGTTGGGTGAGCCAACGCAGACCCTTTCAAGTAATACTGCATGGTACCCATCCCATGGGTCCCAAATCTCCAGGTTCAAGGGCATCTTCCTACGTCGAAAACAGGCATGAGAAACCCAGAAGATGGTACACCGTGTGATCGGGAAAGGTTTCTAAAACGCACCTCATTTCTCATCTCCTTTGCTTGGGTTCGCCATTCCAGCCGATTTACTAGCCATCTCCCTCCTTGGAGAATCAGCACCTTTAACCTCCTGTTCCGTACAGGTTGCAATTTGTCCTGAGGATGAACGGGAAGAGGGGGAACCAATGAGAGACTAGCTCTAGGGGTTGGGACAGGCACAGGTCACTCTATTTTCCCATCAGGAAGAAGAATTAAGCACAAGCTTAGCCTGCCCCCCAGAACCAGAAGAGGGCCTGAAGCAATCCTGCGCTTTTGCGGCCAGCTCCCAAAAAAGCGAGTTGAAAAATGGAGCTCAGGGGCACTGCAATTCACAAACCTGCAGAGTTTTAAATGATACCTCTCGTCCACAAATATATTAAGGGAAGGCAACGAAGAGGCTTTGAAAGCAAGGCAGAATTGCAGGAAACAGATTTCAGGAGGTAGATTCGAATCGCCTTGAAAGCACATGAAAAGCGGCAAAACGTGGACAATGATGCCCTTGGCCAAAAAGGGCGTATGCGTTTTTTCCTGAATATATTCAGGAAAAAACGCATACGCCCTTTTTGGCCAACCAAGCAACCTGGAAAGGCCAATCAGCGCTCCAAAGAAGTCTCGCTTCCCAGCGGGCAAAAGGGCCATGCGGAAAAAAGTGTCCAAACCAGAAATGCAGGACCGGCCATGGAGAAATGGGAGCCTTGCTATGCTGATGGGTGGGATGTAAATTGCCAACAGCCACTCTGGAGAAGTGTACGGTGTGTTCTGAAACATCTAAAAAACACAGCTTGGAGAGCATAGGGCACTTCCACTCATGGGCGTATAAATTGGGAAAACTAAAAATCAGCAAGACACAGGCACCCCAAAGTTTAGGGCTGCTCTGTTGACAAGAACCCCCACTTCATTACACCTTAAATATCCTAGGAAAGAGAAAAATGGATAAAGAAGTTGGGGTCCTCATGTACAATGGAATATCACTCAGCCATGAAATCAACGTCATAAGGCTAGTAGCAGCACGATGAGTGGATTTAGGTACGACGATTCTAAGTGAAATAAGTCACACAGAAAAAGACACTTATCATAAGATATCACTTCTAGAGGGAATGTAAAAACCGCTACACTTGAACTGAATTACAAAACAGAACAGAGTCACACGTTTAGGAAACACACTATGGCTGCTGAACGGGAAAGGTGAGGTGGGGTGATGCATAAAACAAGGGTTTCAAATTAGCTCAGATACCGTTCCATAAACCCAATATGTAAGAGACAAGACCTATTCCTTGCTCAGTGAACTGGACTCAACACCCCCTATTCACCGCACAAGAATATATCTGACTAGTAAGAATCTTCAAACCTATGTATTGATATCTCTCTGTAAGTGAGTCAAGGGGGTGTAAAGCGGCATAAACACAGCCGTGAAAAGCAGCTAAACCCCATTATAAAAATAAATTACTTTTCAAAACCCGTGAAACAAAGACAGTGAAAGAGAGAGAAATTCTTACAAAATTCGTTCAGGGGCTGTGATGCAACCTGGATTGACCAAATCTAGACCCACAGCTGATTGAGACATAAGGGTGGACACTCTTGGGGCTGAGAGGTTCGGTGAGGTTGGGTGAGCCAACGCAGACCCTTTCAAGTAATACTGCATGGTACCCATCCCATGGGTCCCAAATCTCCAGGTTCAAGGCCATCTTCCTACATCCAAAACAGGCATGAGAAACCCAGAAGATGGTACACCGTGTGATCGGGAAAGGTTTCTAAAACGCACCTCATTTCTCATCTCCTTTGCTCGGGTTCGCCATTCCAGCCGATTTACTAGCCATCTCCCTCCTTGGAGAATCAGCACCTTTAACCTCCTGTTCCGTACAGGTTGCAATTTGTACTGAGGATGAACGGGAAGAGGGGGAACCAATGAGAGACTAGCTCTAGGGGTTGGGACAGGCACAGGTCACTCTATTTTCCCATCAGGAAGAAGAATTAAGCACAAGCTCAGCCTGCCCCCCAGAACCAGAAGAGGGCCTGAAGCAATCCTGCGCTTTTGCGGCCAGCTCCCAAAAAAGCGAGTTGAAAAATGGAGCTCAGGGGCACTGCAATTCACAAACCTGCAGAGTTTTAAATGATACCTCTCGTCCACAAATATATTAAGGGAAGGCAACGAAGAGGCTTTGAAAGCAAGGCAGAATTGCAGGAAACAGATTTCAGGAGGTAGATTCGAATCGCCTTGAAAGCACATGAAAAGCGGCAAAACGTGGACAATGATTCCCTTGGCCAAAAAGGGCGTATGCGTTTTTTCCTGAATATATTCAGGAAAAAACGCATACGCCCTTTTTGGCCAACCAAGCAACCTGGAAAGGCCAATCAGCGCTCCAAAGAAGTCTCGCTTCCCAGCGGGCAAAAGGGCCATGCGGAAAAAAGTGTCCAAACCAGAAATGCAGGACCGGCCATGGAGAAATGGGAGCCTTGCTACGCTGATGGGTGGGATGTAAATTGCCAACAGCCACTCTGGAGAAGTGTACGGTGTGTTCTGAAACATCTAAAAAACACAGCTTGGAGAGCATAGGGCACTTCCAATCATGGGCGTATAAATTGGGAAAACTAAAAATCAGCAAGACACAGGCACCCCAAAGTTTAGGGCTGCTCTGTTGACAAGAACCCCCACTTCATTACACCTTAAATATCCTAGGAAAGAGAAAAATGGATAAAGAAGTTGTGGTCCTCATGTACAATGGAATATCACTCAGCCATGAAATCAACGTCATAAGGCTAGTAGCAGCACGATGAGTGGATTTAGGTACGACGATTCTAAGTGAAATAAGTCACACAGAAAAAGACACTTATCATAAGATATCACTTCTAGAGGGAATGTAAAAACCGCTACACTTGAACTGAATTACAAAACAGAACAGAGTCACACGTTTAGGAAACACACTATGGCTGCTGAACGGGAAAGGTGAGGTGGGGTGATGCATAAAACAAGGGTTTCAAATTAGCTCCGATACCGTTCCATAAACCCAATATGTAAGAGACAAGACCTATTCCTTGCTCAGTGAACTGGACTCAACACCCCCTATTCACCGCACAAGAATATATCTGACTAGTAAGAATCCTCAAACCTATGTATTGATATCTCTCTGTAAGTGAGTCAAGGGGGTGTAAAGCGGCATAAACACAGCCGTGAAAAGCAGCTAAACCCCATTATAAAAATAAATTACTTTTCAAAACCCGTGAAACAAAGACAGTGAAAGAGAGAGAAATTCTTACAAAATTCGTTCAGGGGCTGTGATGCAACCTGGATTGACCAAATCTAGACCCACAGCTGATTGAGACATAAGGGTGGACACTCTTGGGGCTGAGAGGTTCGGTGAGGTTGGGTGAGCCAACGCAGACCCTTTCAAGTAATACTGCATGCCACCCATCCCATGGGTCCCAAATCTCCAGGTTCAAGGGCATCTTCCTACATCGAAAACAGGCATGAGAAACCCAGAAGATGGTACACCGTGTGATCGGGAAAGGTTTCTAAAACGCACCTCTTTTCTCATCTCCTTTGCTCGGGTTCGCCATTCCAGCCGATTTACTAGCCATCTCCCTCCTTGGAGAATCAGCACCTTTACCCTCCTGTTCCATACAGGTTGCAATTTGTCCTGAGGATGAACGGGAAGAGGGGGAACCAATGAGAGACGAGCTCTAGGGGTTGGGACAGGCACAGGTCACTCTATTTTCCTATCAGGAAGAAGAATTAAGCACAAGCTTAGCCTGCCCCCCAGAACCAGAAGAGGGCCTGAAGCAATCCTGCGCTTTTGCGGCCAGCTCCCAAAAAAGCGAGTTGAAAAATGGAGCTCAGGGGCACTGCAATTCACAAACCTGCAGAGTTTTAAATGATACCTCTCGTCCACAAATATATTAAGGGAAGGCAACGAAGAGGCTTTGAAAGCAAGGCAGAATTGCAGGAAACAGATTTCAGGAGGTAGATTCGAATCGCCTTGAAAGCACATGAAAAGCGGCAAAACGTGGACAATGATGTCCTTGGCCAAAAAGGGCGTATGCGATTTTTCCTGAATATATTCAGGAAAAAACGCATACGCCCTTTTTGGCCAACCAAGCAACCTGGAAAGGCCAATCAGCGCTCCAAAGAAGTCTCACTTCCCAGCGGGCAAAAGGGCCATGCGGAAAAAAGTGTCCAAACCAGAAATGCAGGACCGGCCATGGAGAAATGGGAGCCTTGCTACGCTGATGGGTGGGATGTAAATTGCCAACAGCCACTCTGGAGAAGTGTACGGTGTGTTCTGAAACATCTAAAAAACACAGCTTGGAGAGCATAGGGCACTTCCACTCATGGGCGTATAAATTGGGAAAACTAAAAATCAGCAAGACACAGGCACCCCAAAGTTTAGGGCTGCTCTGTTGACAAGAACCCCCACTTCATTACACCTGAAATATCCTAGGAAAGAGAAAAATGGATAAAGAATTTGTGGTCCTCCTGTACAAAGGAATATCACTCAGCCATGAAATCAACGTCATAAGGCTAGTAGCAGCACGATGAGTGGATTTAGGTACGACGATTCTAAGTGAAATAAGTCACACAGAAAAAGACACTTATCATAAGATATCACTTCTAGAGGGAATGTAAAAACCGCTACACTTGAACTGAATTACAAAACAGAACAGAGTCACACGTTTAGGAAACACACTATGGCTGCTGAACGGGAAAGGTGAGGTGGGGTGATGCATAAAACAAGGGTTTCAAATTAGCTCAGATACCGTTCCATAAACCCAATATGTAAGAGACAAGACCTATTCCTTGCTCAGTGAACTGGACTCAACACCCCCTATTCACCGCACAAGAATATATCTGACTAGTAAGAATCTTCAAACCTATGTATTGATATCTCTCTGTAAGTGAGTCAAGGGGGTGTAAAGCGGCATAAACACAGCCGTGAAAAGCAGCTAAACCCCATTATAAAAATAAATTACTTTTCAAAACCCGTGAAACAAAGACAGTGAAAGAGAGAGAAATTCTTACAAAATTCGTTCAGGGGCTGTGATGCAACCTGGATTGACCAAATCTAGACCCACAGCTGATTGAGACATAAGGGTGGACACTCTTGGGGCTGAGAGGTTCGGTGAGGTTGGGTGAGCCAACGCAGACCCTTTCAAGTAATACTGCATGGTACCCATCCCATGGGTCCCAAATCTCCAGGTTCAAGGGCATCTTCCTACGTCGAAAACAGGCATGAGAAACCCAGAAGATGGTACACCGTGTGATCGGGAAAGGTTTCTAAAACGCACCTCATTTCTCATCTCCTTTGCTCGGGTTCGCCATTCCAGCCGATTTACTAGCCATCTCCCTCCTTGGAGAATCAGCACCTTTAACCTCCTGTTCCGTACAGGTTGCAATTTGTCCTGAGGATGAACGGGAAGAGGGGGAACCAATGAGAGACTAGCTCTAGGTGTTGGGACAGGCACAGGTCACTCTATTTTCCCATCAGGAAGAAGAATTAAGCACAAGCTCAGCCTGCCCCCCAGAACCAGAAGAGGGCCTGAAGCAATCCTGCGCTTTTGCGGCCAGCTCCCAAAAAAGCGAGTTGAAAAATGGAGCTCAGGGGCACTGCAATTCACAAACCTGCAGAGTTTTAAATGATACCTCTCGTCCACAAATATATTAAGGGAAGGCAACGAAGAGGCTTTGAAAGCAAGGCAGAATTGCAGGAAACAGATTTCAGGAGGTAGATTCGAATCGCCTTGAAAGCACACGAAAAGCGGCAAAACGTGGACAATGATGCCCTTGGCCAAAAAGGGCGTATGCGTTTTTTCCTGAATATATTCAGGAAAAAACGCATACGCCCTTTTTGGCCAACCAAGCAACCTGGAAAGGCCAATCAGCGCTCCAAAGAAGTCTCGCTTCCCAGCGGGCAAAAGGGCCATGCGGAAAAAAAGTGTCCAAACCAGAAATGCAGGACCGGCCATGGAGAAATGGGAGCCTTGCTACGCTGATGGGTGGGATGTAAATTGCCAACAGCCACTCTGGAGAAGTGTACGGTGTGTTCTGAAACATCTAAAAAACACAGCTTGGAGAGCATAGGGCACTTCCACTCATGGGCGTATAAATTGGGAAAACTAAAAATCAGCAAGACACAGGCACCCCAAAGTTTAGGGCTGCTCTGTTGACAAGAACCCCCACTTCATTACACCTTAAATATCCTAGGAAAGAGAAAAATGGATAAAGAAGTTGGGGTCCTCATGTACAATGGAATATCACTCAGCCATGAAATCAACGTCATAAGGCTAGTAGCAGCACGATGAGTGGATTTAGGTACGACGATTCTAAGTGAAATAAGTCACACAGAAAAAGACACTTATCATAAGATATCACTTCTAGAGGGAATGTAAAAACCGCTACACTTGAACTGAATTACAAAACAGAACAGAGTCACACGTTTAGGAAACACAATATGGCTGCTGAACGGGAAAGGTGAGGTGGGGTGATGCATAAAACAAGGGTTTCAAATTAGCTCAGATACCGTTCCATAAACCCAATATGTAAGAGACAAGACCTATTCCTTGCTCAGTGAACTGGACTCAACACCCCCTATTCACCGCACAAGAATATATCTGACTAGTAAGAATCTTCAAACCTATGTATTGATATCTCTCTGTAAGTGAGTCAAGGGGGTGTAAAGGAGCATAAACACAGCCGTGAAAAGCAGCTAAACCCCATTATAAAAATAAATTACTTTTCAAAACCCGTGAAACAAAGACAGTGAAAGAGAGAGAAATTCTTACAAAATTCGTTCAGGGGCTGTGATGCAACCTGGATTGACCAAATCTAGACCCACAGCTGATTGAGACATAAGGGTGGACACTCTTGGGGCTGAGAGGTTCGGTGAGGTTGGGTGAGCCAACGCAGACCCTTTCAAGTAATACTGCATGGTACCCATCCCATGGGTCCCAAATCTCCAGGTTCAAGGGCATCTTCCTACGTCGAAAACAGGCATGAGAAACCCAGAAGATGGTACACCGTGTGATCGGGAAAGGTTTCTAAAACGCACCTCATTTCTCATCTCCTTTGCTCGGGTTCGCCATTCCAGCCGATTTACTAGCCATCTCCCTCCTTGGAGAATCAGCACCTTTAACCTCCTGTTCCGTACAGGTTGCAATTTGTCCTGAGGATGAACGGGAAGAGGGGGAACCAATGAGAGACTAGCTCTAGGTGTTGGGACAGGCACAGGTCACTCTATTTTCCCATCAGGAAGAAGAATTAAGCACAAGCTCAGCCTGCCCCCCAGAACCAGAAGAGGGCCTGAAGCAATCCTGCGCTTTTGCGGCCAGCTCCCAAAAAAGCGAGTTGAAAAATGGAGCTCAGGGGCACTGCAATTCACAAACCTGCAGAGTTTTAAATGATACCTCTCGTCCACAAATATATTAAGGGAAGGCAACGAAGAGGCTTTGAAAGCAAGGCAGAATTGCAGGAAACAGATTTCAGGAGGTAGATTCGAATCGCCTTGAAAGCACATGAAAAGCGGCAAAACGTGGACAATGATGCCCTTGGCCAAAAAGGGCGTATGCGTTTTTTCCTGAATATATTCAGGAAAAAACGCATACGCCCTTTTTGGCCAACCAAGCAACCTGGAAAGGCCAATCAGCGCTCCAAAGAAGTCTCGCTTCCCAGCGGGCAAAAGGGCCATGCGGAAAAAAGTGTCCAAACCAGAAATGCAGGACCGGCCATGGAGAAATGGGAGCCTTGCTACGCTGATGGGTGGGATGTAAATTGCCAACAGCCACTCTGGAGAAGTGTACGGTGTGTTCTGAAACATCTAAAAAACACAGCTTGGAGAGCATAGGGCACTTCCACTCATGGGCGTATAAATTGGGAAAACTAAAAATCAGCAAGACAAAGGCACCCCAAAGTTTAGGGCTGCTCTGTTGACAAGAACCCCCACTTCATTACACCTTAAATATCCTAGGAAAGAGAAAAATGGATAAAGAAGTTGGGGTCCTCATGTACAATGGAATATCACTCAGCCATGAAATCAACGTCATAAGGCTAGTAGCAGCACGATGAGTGGATTTAGGTACGACGATTCTAAGTGAAATAAGTCACACAGAAAAAGACACTTATCATAAGATATCACTTCTAGAGGGAATGTAAAAACCGCTACACTTGAACTGAATTACAAAACAGAACAGAGTCACACGTTTAGGAAACACACTATGGCTGCTGAACGGGAAAGGTGAGGTGGGGTGATGCATAAAACAAGGGTTTCAAATTAGCTCAGATACCGTTCCATAAACCCAATATGTAAGAGACAAGACCTATTCCTTTTTCAGTGAACTGGACTCAACACCCCCTATTCACCGCACAAGAATATATCTGACTAGTAAGAATCTTCAAACCTATGTATTGATATCTCTCTGTAAGTGAGTCAAGGGGGTGTAAAGCGGCATAAACACAGCCGTGAAAAGCAGCTAAACCCCATTATAAAAATAAATTACTTTTCAAAACCCGTGAAACAAAGACAGTGAAAGAGAGAGAAATTCTTACAAAATTCGTTCAGGGGCTGTGATGCAACCTGGATTGACCATATCTAGACCCACAGCTGATTGAGACATAAGGGTGGACACTCTTGGGGCTGAGAGGTTCGGTGAGGTTGGGTTAGCCAACGCAGACCCTTTCAAGTAATACTGCATGGTACCCATCCATTGGGTCCCAAATCTCCAGGTTCAAGGGCATCTTCCTACGTCGAAAACAGGCATGAGAAACCCAGAAGATGGTACACCGTGTGATCGGGAAAGGTTTCTAAAACGCACCTCATTTCTCATATCCTTTGCTTGGGTTCGCCATTCCAGCCGATTTACTAGCCATCTCCGTCCTTGGAGAATCAGCACCTTTAACCTCCTGTTCCGTACAGGTTGCAATTTGTCCTGAGGATGAACGGGAAGAGGGGGAACCAATGAGAGACTAGCTCTAGGGGTTGGGACAGGCACAGGTCACTCTATTTTCCCATCAGGAAGAAGAATTAAGCACAAGCTTAGCCTGCCCCCCAGAACCAGAAGAGGGCCTTAAGCAATCCTGCGCTTTTGCGGCCAGCTCCCAAAAAAGCGAGTTGAAAAATGGAGCTCAGGGGCACTGCAATTCACAAACCTGCAGAGTTTTAAATGATACCTCTCGTCCACAAATATATTAAGGGAAGGCAACGAAGAGGCTTTGAAAGCAAGGCAGAATTGCAGGAAACATTTCAGGAGGTAGATTCGAATCGCCTTGAAAGCACATGAAAAGCGGCAAAACGTGGACAATGATGCCCTTGGCCAAAAAGGGCGTATGCGTTTTTTCCTGAATATATTCAGGAAAAAACGCATACGCCCTTTTTGGCCAACCAAGAAACCTGGAAAGGCCAATCAGCGCTCCAAAGAAGTCTCACTTCCCAGCGGGCAAAAGGGCCATGCGGAAAAAAGTGTCCAAACCAGAAATGCAGGACCGGCCATGGAGAAATGGGAGCCTTGCTACGCTGATGGGTGGGATGTAAATTGCCAACAGCCACTCTGGAGAAGTGTACGGTGTGTTCTGAAACATCTAAAAAACACAGCTTGGAGAGCATAGGGCACTTCCACTCATGGGCGTATAAATTGGGAAAACTAAAAATCAGCAAGACACAGGCACCCCAAAGTTTAGGGCTGCTCTGTTGACAAGAACCCCCACTTCATTACACCTGAAATATCCTAGGAAAGAGAAAAATGGATAAAGAAGTTGTGGTCCTCCTGTACAATGGAATATCACTCAGCCATGAAATCAACGTCATAAGGCTAGTAGCAGCACGATGAGTGGATTTAGGTACGACGATTCTAAGTGAAATAAGTCACACAGAAAAAGACACTTATCATAAGATATCACTTCTAGAGGGAATGTAAAAACCGCTACACTTGAAGTGAATTACAAAACAGAACAGAGTCACACGTTTAGGAAACCCACTATGGCTGCTGAACGGGAAAGGTGAGGTGGGGTGATGCATAAAACAAGGGTTTCAAATTAGCTCAGATACCGTTCCATAAACCCAATATGTAAGAGACAAGACCTATTCCTTGCTCAGTGAACTGGACTCAACACCCCCTATTCACCGCACAAGAATATATCTGACTAGTAAGAATCTTCAAACCTATGTATTGATATCTCTCTGTAAGTGAGTCAAGGGGGTGTAAAGGAGCATAAACACAGCCGTGAAAAGCAGCTAAACCCCATTATAAAAATAAATTACTTTTCAAAACCCGTGAAACAAAGACAGTGAAAGAGAGAGAAATTCTTACAAAATTCGTTCAGGGGCTGTGATGCAACCTGGATTGACCAAATCTAGACCCACAGCTGATTGAGACATAAGGGTGGACACTCTTGGGGCTGAGAGGTTCGGTGAGGTTGGGTGAGCCAACGCAGACCCTTTCAAGTAATACTGCATGGTACCCATCCCATGGGTCCCAAATCTCCAGGTTCAAGGGCATCTTCCTACGTCGAAAACAGGCATGAGAAACCCAGAAGATGGTACACCGTGTGATCGGGAAAGGTTTCTAAAACGCACCTCATTTCTCATCTCCTTTGCTCGGGTTCGCCATTCCAGCCGATTTACTAGCCATCTCCCTCCTTGGAGAATCAGCACCTTTAACCTCCTGTTCCGTACAGGTTGCAATTTGTCCTGAGGATGAACGGGAAGAGGGGGAACCAATGAGAGACTAGCTCTAGGTGTTGGGACAGGCACAGGTCACTCTATTTTCCCATCAGGAAGAAGAATTAAGCACAAGCTCAGCCTGCCCCCCAGAACCAGAAGAGGGCCTGAAGCAATCCTGCGCTTTTGCGGCCAGCTCCCAAAAAAGCGAGTTGAAAAATGGAGCTCAGGGGCACTGCAATTCACAAACCTGCAGAGTTTTAAATGATACCTCTCGTCCACAAATATATTAAGGGAAGGCAACGAAGAGGCTTTGAAAGCAAGGCAGAATTGCAGGAAACAGATTTCAGGAGGTAGATTCGAATCGCCTTGATAGCACATGAAAAGCGGCAAAACGTGGACAATGATGCCCTTGGCCAAAAAGGGCGTATGCGTTTTTTCCTGAATATATTCAGGAAAAAACGCATACGCCCTTTTTGGCCAACCAAGCAACCTGGAAAGGCCAATCAGCGCTCCAAAGAAGTCTCGCTTCCCAGCGGGCAAAAGGGCCATGCGGAAAAAAGTGTCCAAACCAGAAATGCAGGACCGGCCATGGAGAAATGGGAGCCTTGCTACGCTGATGGGTGGGATGTAAATTGCCAACAGCCACTCTGGAGAAGTGTACGGTGTGTTCTGAAACATCTAAAAAACACAGCTTGGAGAGCATAGGGCACTTCCACTCATGGGCGTATAAATTGGGAAAACTAAAAATCAGCAAGACACAGGCACCCCAAAGTTTAGGGCTGCTCTGTTGACAAGAACCCCCACTTCATTACACCTTAAATATCCTAGGAAAGAGAAAAATGGATAAAGAAGTTGGGGTCCTCATGTACAATGGAATATCACTCAGCCATGAAATCAACGTCATAAGGCTAGTAGCAGCACGATGAGTGGATTTAGGTACGACGATTCTAAGTGAAATAAGTCACACAGAAAAAGACACTTATCATAAGATATCACTTCTAGAGGGAATGTAAAAACCGCTACACTTGAACTGAATTGCAAAACAGAACAGAGTCACACGTTTAGGAAACACACTATGGCTGCTGAACGGGAAAGGTGAGGTGGGGTGATGCATAAAACAAGGGTTTCAAATTAGCTCAGATACCGTTCCATAAACCCAATATGTAAGAGACAAGACCTATTCCTTTTTCAGTGAACTGGACTCAACACCCCCTATTCACCGCACAAGAATATATCTGACTAGTAAGAATCTTCAAACCTATGTATTGATATCTCTCTGTAAGTGAGTCAAGGGGGTGTAAAGCGGCATAAACACAGCCGTGAAAAGCAGCTAAACCCCATTATAAAAATAAATTACTTTTCAAAACCCGTGAAACAAAGACAGTGAAAGAGAGAGAAATTCTTACAAAATTCGTTCAGGGGCTGTGATGCAACCTGGATTGACCATATCTAGACCCACAGCTGATTGAGACATAAGGGTGGACACTCTTGGGGCTGAGAGGTTCGGTGAGGTTGGGTGAGCCAACGCAGACCCTTTCAAGTAATACTGCATGGTACCCATCCATTGGGTCCCAAATCTCCAGGTTCAAGGGCATCTTCCTACGTCGAAAACAGGCATGAGAAACCTAGAAGATGGTACACCGTGTGATCGGGAAAGGTTTCTAAAACGCACCTCATTTCTCATCTCCTTTGCTTGGGTTCGCCATTCCAGCCGATTTACTAGCCATCTCCCTCCTTGGAGAATCAGCACCTTTAACCTCCTGTTCCGTACAGGTTGCAATTTGTCCTGAGGATGAACGGGAAGAGGGGGAACCAATGAGAGACTAGCTCTAGGGGTTGGGACAGGCACAGGTCACTCTATTTTCCCATCAGGAAGAAGAATTAAGCACAAGCTTAGCCTGCCCCCCAGAACCAGAAGAGGGCCTGAAGCAATCCTGCGCTTTTGCGGCCAGCTCCCAAAAAAGCGAGTTGAAAAATGGAGCTCAGGGGCACTGCAATTCACAAACCTGCAGAGTTTTAAATGATACCTCTCGTCCACAAATATATTAAGGGAAGGCAACGAAGAGGCTTTGAAAGCAAGGCAGAATTGCAGGAAACAGATTTCAGGAGGTAGATTCGAATCGCCTTAAAAGCACATGAAAAGCGGCAAAACGTGGACAATGATGCCCTTGGCCAAAAAGGGCGTATGCGTTTTTTCCTGAATATATTCAGGAAAAAACGCATACGCCCTTTTTGGCCAACCAAGCAACCTGGAAAGGCCAATCAGCGCTCCAAAGAAGTCTCACTTCCCAGCGGGCAAAAGGGCCATGCGGAAAAAAGTGTCCAAACCAGAAATGCAGGACCGGCCATGGAGAAATGGGAGCCTTGCTACGCTGATGGGTGGGATGTAAATTGCCAACAGCCACTCTGGAGAAGTGTACGGTGTGTTCTGAAACATCTAAAAAACACAGCTTGGAGAGCATAGGGCACTTCCACTCATGGGCGTATAAATTGGGAAAACTAAAAATCAGCAAGACACAGGCACCCCAAAGTTTAGGGCTGCTCTGTTGACAAGAACCCCCACTTCATTACACCTGAAATATCCTAGGAAAGAGAAAAATGGATAAAGAAGTTGTGGTCCTCCTGTACAATGGAATATCACTCAGCCATGAAATCAACGTCATAAGGCTAGTAGCAGCACGATGAGTGGATTTAGGTACGACGATTCTAAGTGAAATAAGTCACACAGAAAAAGACACTTATCATACGATATCACTTCTAGAGGGAATGTAAAAACCGCTACACTTGAACTGAATTACAAAACAGAACAGAGTCACACGTTTAGGAAACACACTATGGCTGCTGAACGGGAAAGGTGAGGTGGGGTGATGCATAAAACAAGGGTTTCAAATTAGCTCAGATACCGTTCCATAAACCCAATATGTAAGAGACAAGACCTATTCCTTTTTCAGTGAACTGGACTCAACACCCCCTATTCACCGCACAAGAATATATCTGACTAGTAAGAATCTTCAAACCTATGTATTGATATCTCTCTGTAAGTGAGTCAAGGGGGTGTAAAGCGGCATAAACACAGCCGTGAAAAGCAGCTAAACCCCATTATAAAAATAAATTACTTTTCAAAACCCGTGAAACAAAGACAGTGAAAGAGAGAGAAATTCTTACAAAATTCGTTCAGGGGCTGTGATGCAACCTGGATTGACCAAATCTAGACCCACAGCTGATTGAGACATAAGGGTGGACACTCTTGAGGCTGAGAGGTTCGGTGAGGTTGGGTGAGCCAACGCAGACCCTTTCAAGTAATACTGCATGGTACCCATCCCATGGGTCCCAAATCTCCAGGTTCAAGGCCATCTTCCTACATCGAAAACAGGCATGAGAAACCCAGAAGATGGTACACAGTGTGATCGGGAAAGGTTTCTAAAATGCACCTCATTTCTC